>NC_090756.1:10676255-10683755 GCF_036898095.1 Palaemon carinicauda | reverse complement strand
ATCAATAATAAAATTAGATTAATTTTAAAATCTAATCAGATTGGATGACCCTTCTATTAAGTGCTTTAGCTAAGGGAGGGACTCACTGGGGGGAGGGGGTCCTTTTTTGAAAATCCTACTCCCACCCCCCGACCTCAAAGAGATGGGGACTACCAGTTCACAGACGTATAGTATCGAACTCACGACTATAGCCGGACTAACATGAAATCATGTCCGATGCTAAAGGTTTAAATGTTACTCATGAATAGCAGAGACAAGGGACAGTGACAATGCCCTAGAGAGTGACAATACACCCATCTGATCAACGCCCAAGACTCCTCTCCGCCCAAGCTAGGACCAGGGAGGGCCAGGCAATGGATGCTGATGACTCAGCAGATATATATATAGGCTGCCCTAAACCCCACATCCCTAGCTCGCAAGGATGGTGAGGTTGAAGCGACCAAAGAAACTAACGAGAAGCTATCGAGTTCGAACGGGACTCGAACCCCAGTCCAGCAGAATGCCAGGAAGGGATGTTTCCAATAGACCACCACAATCCCAAGAGATAACAATTTGATAGATAGATCGTATTTAAACAATGGGGTAACTATTGCATGAGCCTACCTGGAATTCGTTGATGCATATAGGCCTACCTGGTTTGGGGTACCTACCTATTATTGAATATGTGATACATATATATATATATATATATATATGTGTGTGTGTATATATATATATATATATATATATATGAAGCAAGTACACACATAAACACTTACATATAAAGGTATACAATATATATATATATATATATATATATATATATGTGTGTGTGTGTGTGTGTGTGTGTGTGTGAGTGTGTGTGTGTGTGTGTATGCGAGTATGTACGTTATTTATCTTTCCTAGAAATATCTTTTCAACTTTTCAGCAACATGAAACGCAATCTCTCTCTCTCTCTCTCTCTCTCTCTCTCTCTCTCTCTCTCTCTTATGATCCATAAATTTACACCATATTCCTAGCATTACCTAAAATCCCATTTTCTATTTTTTTTCTATTTTCGTTTTGGCTGTTGTGGGGGACTATAAAAGATTTAAAAGATTAGAGCCCAATCCAAGAGATTACTTTAACAATGGGTAAAACATTTCCAAGGGGGGAAAAGGCTCTCTCTCTCTCTCTCTCTCTCTCTCTCTCTCTCTCTCTCTCTCTCGTCTATTTACAAAAATAAAAGAGAAATGTTTGAGCGTAGAGAAGAGATTTCATTTTGTAAAAGGTCCCCCTCAGTTGTGTCTTTCTCTAGATATAAACTCACCCAACTTGACTGTCAAAACCAGTTTGAGTATTTGCTTTTTCAACGTTTTAGACAATAAAGGACAGAAGTCAGAAAGCAACATAGTTGACGCAGCTGGTCTGTAAAAAGGAACACTATGAAGAACAATTGCGTTCAACACGCAATTCCTCCAATATTTGTGAACTTTACAGTATAGTGAAGGAGATATCAGAAAAATTCTGCAAAAGATGATACAAGCATCAAATTTGGCACATTTGTTCCCTAAGTATAATGATTTTTGGCCAATTGAACAATTTGAAATTCAAGATAGCGGTCAATTTTCAAAATAGTGGCCGTTATTCAAGATGGTGGCCATTTTTCAAGATGGCGACCATTTATCAAGCTGGCGGCATTTTTCAAGATGGCGGCCATTATCCAGGATGGCGGCCATTTTTCAAGATGGTTGCAAAATTAGGCACTCAAAGTCAATATTTAGCTTAGAAGTATTTGTAGTTGTCCGAGTTGCATGATCTAGATATGGAATTCTATGTTTTCAAAGCTTCTGAAGTAGATTTCATTGTTTACAAAGCCCACTGATACATTTACCCAAAGAATTTGCTGTTTATAAAGTAAACAGACACATATGTTTCGAGATTTCACTGCTTGTAAACCGCATTGGCTCGCGGGCTAAAATAGATGAAGGTCTTTGCGTGTGACAGAGTACATCTACCTCCAAAACTTTCAAGTGAATGATATTCATGAAATTTAAAGGCTTTAAAGGCCGCTCATGAATGGCAGAGGCAAGACACAGTGACATTGCCCTAGCAAGCAGGACAATGCCCTAGAGACTGACCATATACACATATGATCAGCACCCAATCCCCCTCTCCATCCAAGCTAGGACCAGGGAGGCAAATTTGCAAAACTTGATTGGGGTTAGAACTTTCGTCTAATTGGTGACATCATCGAACTCGTATTTCGTATTTTGAGTCAGTTGACTTCACCAATAAGACGAAAGTGCTAACTCAAATAAGTCTTTTAGATTTGCATTTCATTGATTTAATGCATTTATATATGTTTATGCGTGTGTGTGTGTGTTTATTTCCGTGTCATAAATTCTATCAAAATGTAATAAAAGCAAGAGAAGACTTTGCTTTCCTTCAAAATCATCATCTCCGTTGCATCTGGCGAAGACAAGACAGGAGAACATCAACCACCACAGGCAGCTGGCTGTCCTCTTAAGCAACGTCTCCATCGTCTTCCTCTGACAGTTTTCTCTTCCCCGAGACTTTGATCCTCTTTTCTCTTACTGGAAGTCAAGCAGCTTCCAAAAAGGCCACGAGATGAACCTGGAAACTGGAGTGAACTCGGGTGGAAGATGGCTAGTCACTGCCAGAAGACGCGGGGACCCTGAAGCATAGCAGCCTCAGGATGCAGGGTTCTCCTCTGGATCCTGGATTCCAGGACGGCGTCAGTCTACTCCAGGAGACGTTGAGTCACGTCCACTTGTTGGGTTAAATTCGTCCCTGTCTCGACCTATTTTCTCGGATTTGTTTCAGGAGTTGTGAATTTTTATTGAGGGTTTTGAAGTATGAATTTTCAGAGGGATGTTTTGAAGTCTCCATTTTGGTCTATATTGGGGACTTGTAACTTCTTGGTTTTATATTTCAAATGAAATGACTGAGACCGACATAAAACCAAACTAGGGTTAATCATTAACACGTCTCAAAAGAAGGCTATGTAAACTATGATAAAGAAATAAAATAAACATGTTGCATTTTATATATATATATATATACATGTGTGTGTGTGTGTATATATGTGTATATGTATGGATATAAATATATACAGTATATATTTTGAATACAGACTATGAAACATTCGAGTCAAATTTTGAAATCGTAAAAGTCTTTATAGATACAATATTACGAAAGAGTATGATTATCAAAAGCTTCTACAAACCTGTTAACTTTAGATGTTTAGTAGCAAATATTTTATTTCTCATTTCAGAGGGTTAAATCTCCATCCTCACCCACGCTCGCACCAGGGGAAACCAGGCAGTGCTGCTTGTACATCAGAAAGTAGGTCATAATTGACACTCCACCACGAAACCTCCCTTCCTACCCTACTGGGATAGTAATATCGTGTCCCCAGTAAATTCTATTAAATCATGAGCGGGGATTGAACTAGGAGTCCAAAGTAACGATTTGCTAATCCTTAAACAGAAGAATGACACAGGGACAGTAAGATTATATTACTGTTAAATTCTATCAAGCCATGAGCGGGGTTTGAACTAGAAGCCCAAAGTAGAAAAGATTCATTAATCCATAAACAGAAGGTTGATACAGGGACAGTACGGTAGTGTCACCATTAAATTCTATTAAGCCCTGAGCGGGGCTTGAACTAGAGGCCCAAAGAAGAAACAAGTAGCTAATCCATATACTGAAGGTTGATACAGGGACAGTAAGGTAGTTTAAAAGGATCAAAGGTCGCTCATGAATGGCAGAGGCAAGGGACACTGACATTGCCCTAGCACTCAGGACAATGCCCTAGAGACTGACTATATATTATATGATCAGCGCCCAAGCCTTCTCTCCACCTAACCTAGGACCAAGAAGGCCCAGGGAGTGGCTGCTGATGACTCGGCAGATAGACCTATAGGCTCCCCCAAACCCCCCAACCTTAGCTCACAAGGATGGTAAGGTTGCAGACACTAATGGCACTAACAAGTCAGAGCGGAACTCGAACCCCCGTCTGGCAAACACCAGACAGAGACGTTACCAATCAGGCCACAACAATCGGGTCACCAATAAATTCTATTAAGCCATGAGCGGGGCTTGAACTAGTAAGCCAAACTCCTTCTAAGTTGCTAATCCATAACCAGATAATGTTATGGAAGCCATCACGATATTTTTGAATCTGCTGTGGATATCAATATGGCCAAAGAAAGTTCGTAAAACCAACATTACCTTTTTTTTTTTTTAAATGGAGACTTTTCTCGAATTGGCTTCAACTTCAACCAGTCCATTATTTCCAGATCTCAGCTTAAACTGGTGCCAAGAACCATAATGTTTCCAGCGTTGGCTGGAAAGTGGAGATTCAAGTGCCAAAATTGGAACATTCTCCAGAGGGTGGAATGTTTAGTTATGTTTACTCTTTGGACATTTAAAAGTCCATTTCAAAATCACTGTTAACTGTTTCCAAAAGAACTGCTTCTCAGTTCTATTTAATGTCTCGACCAACTTGATTTTCCAGTTTATTTTAAGATTATCAAAAGTTATAAAATACTAAAAAGAAAATTATAACAAAGACTTTTTCGAAATCTCATTGCTAAACTAGTTTTTCAACAATTACAGTTCTTTCAAACATTAGGTTAACTATATCTATTAGAATTATGAAGCAAATTAGGCCTAATAACCATTGCATTTATCTAGGCCTTCTTTTTATTTTTCCCCTAAAATTGGGAAAGACGAAACATCACAAGTACTTATCAAATTCATTCAGTGAAGTAGAGTAATTATTATTATTATTATTATTATTATTATTATTATTATTATTATTATTACTTAAGCTACAACCCTAGTTGGAAAAGCATGATGCTATAAACCCAAGAGATCCAACAAGGAAAACAGCCCTGTGAGGAAAGGATATATGGAAACATAGAATAGAGTGCCTCAGTGTACCCTCAAGCTAGAGAACTCTAATCCAAGAGAGTGGAAGATCACAGTATGGAGGCTATGACACTACTTATGACTAGAAAACAACGGTTTGATTCTGGAGCTAATAATAATAATAATAATAATAATAATAATAATAATTTTCCATTGAAACTGAAGAGAACACAGTCTCAGAAATGAGAATAGGCGGACGATGACGTCACGGAAATCCAAGGAGATAGAACAACCTCTTACAACACGAGAGGACGACATCAACTTTTTGGTTTTCGAGGGAATCGGATTTTACAACGCCAGAATTCCGCGTCTTTTAAGCCATGTTTTGGGTGTTAAACATCCTGCAAGGTCGCTCGTTGTTGCCAAGGAGGGGAATTTATATCTTTCGACTTCTTCTATTTTGCGTTGAGTAGGTGTGAAGCAATTTGGAGCCTAAATGCGGTATTTTAAACCCCCGCCATTATCATACACTGTAGGTGTTCATGTGACACATATACGAGCCAACAGAACATGCCATTTTTCCGTACCAATTACAAGATCAGCGAATCCCACATTTCCCTCAAACATTATCAGAAATAGATATTTTTCCATCACAATGACGAGACAAAATGGTTAGACCAAGAGCGGTTCACATCGAGTGGCTGATTCTATTTCCACACAATTCCTCTCATATCTCTTGGAGAGATACGCCCCCCCCCCCCCCTCTCTCTCTCTCTCTCTCTCTCTCTCTCTCTCTCTCTCTCTCTCTCTCCTACGTCAATTATCTTCGTCGTCTCTCTCCGCGTTTTAAAATGAATATTCCGAGACTTCTTCTACTTCTTCTTCTTCTCTTCTTCTTCTTCTTCTTCTTCTTTTTCTTCTTCTTCTTGTATCAACGTCTGTTTTCATCTCTTCTTAAGGAAATGCGCTACGCCTTCTTGTCAAGGAAAGTGGGTCCAATAAATTTCAAGCAGAGTAACTCTGACGTCGTTTTGCTTTCGAAGAAGAAAAAGAAGAAGAAGAAGAAGAAGAAGGAGAGAGAAGGATTCTTCCGTAAACCAGATTGTGAAACTGGTTGTTTCTATATTGTAGAGAATGTATTTCAGATAGATAAACAGATAGACCGATAGAGTTATGAAAGAGATACTAACGACACTGAAGCTGTGAATTGTTAATGGAATGTCTCACACACTACAAGAAGTGTAGCAAAGTGGCGAGGTGGTAAGCAACTTTATTGAACAAGATAACGAGCTTATATACAAACGATTGAAGGCAACAATGGCAAAAAAATTCAAATAATGTGAAACATGCGATGGCAAGCTTAAACAAGTTTTTCTATTATCAGAGAGGGAGAGAACGAGTATTACAAAAAAGCAGTAGCATTACATTCGTACTTAAAAGGGCACTCATGAGTGACAGAGGCAAGGGACAGTGTCATTGCCCTAGCAAGTAGGACAATGCACCAGAGACTGACCATATATACTGTACATATGATCATCACCCAAGTCCTCTCCATCAAGCTAGGACTAGGAAAGGCCAGGCAATAGCTGCTGATGACTCAGCAGATAGACCTATAGGCTGCCCCAAAGATCCCATCCTTACCTCACATGAATGGTGAGGTTGCCGTGACCAAAGGATCTAGCAAGTTTGAGCGTGACTCGAAGCCCAATCTGGCGATCACCAGGCAGGGACGTTACCACATAGGCCACCACAATTCCATACTGGGAATACTATTTATGGTTTATCTGCAATAATTTTTAAAAGTACTACAGCAACATTGACCCACAACATCTGACTAACAACCAGGAAAGTAAATCCCAAGAGGCATTCTAGATTATTACAACCACCAACCTCATTTCCTCACCACCACCACAAAGCTCCCCTACTACACCGTCTTCAGGCAACATTATCATGGCTTTCAAGCTCCGCCCCTCTGAGAATCATATAGTTCTGGGAGGCGAAGTTTCCTCCGATGTCCTGAGGATGTTGCAACATGTTGGGCTTCAACTGGCGAGGGACAGCACAGAACTTCCTGATGCAAGTGTGAGTAACTTCCCTTGAATGCTAATTGCCATATTCAATTATGTCCTTTGAGAATTCTGCTGTGGGACTAGTTTGCTCACCGTTCATCTCGCGGGGAAATCCTTTCCGGTTTGGCGCCGGAAAGTTCTATTTGCTCATGTCGTGGTCATGTGGCAGTCTGTTGCACGGATTTATTCAGGGTCTATTTCGACAGTTATATTATACGTAGATATAGATGGGATAGGAAGAATTAGTTTTGAAAAAAAGGGTGATGATAGACAAACTACTTCTTGAAGACGGTCTATGGAAATGGGAGCTGATTCTGCAATGCAAATGTCTGATAAATACAAAGACAAATGAAATCGATGCTGTGTACTGAGATGATACTAGAATAAATGCCCTTGACGTTTGTGTGTCTGTTTGTGTGTGCATGCATATACTTGAAAATGCTTATTCATTTCCTGTATGATATTAGCCTACGCTTGGATGAATCGTACCATTCAATCGACTCGATCAGAACAAAGACCTTTCACTTTAAGCTAACATCTCCGTACACATATAGCTGCCTTTGCTAGACACTTC
>NC_090756.1:10671255-10673755 GCF_036898095.1 Palaemon carinicauda | reverse complement strand
GTGTGTGTGTGTGTATGTGTGTGTATCCTCCATGAGGCCTTACTATTGTTGACAAAGTCAATGCAACCAAAATATCTTCTTCAAAAAAAAAAAAACCCTTTAGTGGAATTTACCGTCAAGGTTTTATAGATTCTCCAAACCGAAGTTTTCACGATGATTCCAAAAGAGCGGAAAAGACGAGTCGCAAATAATGGAATATTTATTCAGACGAGTCTTTGTCGAAATCTTTTTTTTAATAAGTCTTTTAGTGCTGGAATTTTTTAATTCGGTTTAAGTGGTATTGGAAAAGTGTGGTTTACATTTAAAGCTTCTTTCCTTCGTTTTTATTTGAAGGTATTTTTGTTTTTTCTATCTAAAGACGTGTTCGTTTGTGAAAATATTTTGCACAAGTAAATTCTTCTAAAAGGGAAGGTTTAAGGATAAACTTTCAATTAAAAATTCAGGAAGATTATTATTATTATTATTATTATTATTATTATTATTATTATTATTATTATTATTATTATTAGCTTATATACAACCTAGTTGGAAAACTTGAATGCTATAAGCCCAAAGGCTTCAACGGGGAAAAATAGCCCATTGCGGAAAGGAAACAAGCAAATAAATAAACTACATGAGTAGTAATGAACATTCAAGATAAAATATCTTAGAAAGAGTAACAACCTTAAAATATATCTTTCATATAAAAACTATAAAAAAAAGAGGAAGATAAATAAGATAGAATAGTGTGCTCGAGCGTACCCTCAAGCAAGAGAACTCTAACCCAAGACAGTGGAAGACCATGGTCCAGAGGCTAAGGCACTAGCCAAGACTAGAGAACAATAATTCGATTTTAGAGTGCCCTTCTCCTTGGAGAGCTGCTTACCCTAGCTAAAGAATCTCTTCTACCCTTACCATGAGGAAAGTAACCAATGAGCAATTACTGTGCAGTAGTTAACCCTTTGGGTGAAGAAGAATTGTTTGGTAATCTCAGTGTAGTCAGGTGTATGAAGACAGAGGAGAATATATAAAGAATAGGCCAGACTATTCGGTGTATGAGTAGGCAAGGGGGAAAACGAACCGTAACCAGAGAAGGATCCAATGTAGTACTGTCTGGCCAATCAAAGAACCCAATAACTCTCTAGCGGTAGTATCTCAATGGGTGGCTGATGCCCTGGTCAACCTACTACCAAGTTTACCCCTCGAGCGAAGAATTGTTTGGTAATCTCAGTGTTGCCAGGTGTATGAAGACAGATAATTCTCTGGCAAAAAGATAAACTAAAATCTCCTTTATTTTATTCCAAGAAATTATCACCAAAAGAGAACTTTGTCAATCAAAAGATCTTCGAGTGAAAGTATTTTTTGTAAACACATTTGATTAGATTATATGTTTACAATGAATGTAATCAAACAATGATATAGCTTAGACTAATTAGCCATATGTTACAATAAAGATTAATTACAAAATAGTGTGTTATGATTGAAGTTAAATTAACAATATGTTATAATGGAGATTGACTAGATGATATGTAATTAAGTTTCATTAAAAAGTAATCAACATAATGGAGGTTAAAATTAAGGTATAATGGAGGTTAATTATGCAAGGATTTACTATGATAAAAGATATCTAAGCTGTGATAAGATACTATATGGAAGAAAAAATATTATTACATGATTAAAAAGAAAATTGATTAAACAGTATACTGTATTATAAAGAAGGTAATTTATCTTATGATAGAGTTACAGTGGCGGATTTTTAATTATTTAATTAATTAATTATTTAATGAAATGAAGGTTAATAATAAAAGCATAGAGTACAATTATTACAGATATTGTTACAGATGTTAGTAAAGCAATCACGTATTACAGTGAAGGTTAATAAAACTACTGTATTTGTTTCATTAGTAGTTAATTAAACACTGATATGTTACAATAGAGGTTTATTTACTAATATAACACTCTAGAAATTAATCATAATGATATGAATACATTTGAGGTTAATTTAGCAGTTAAAATGGAGGCTAAATTAACAATATGTTACAGTGGAGGTTGATTAGGTAATTACATGCTAAAATTAGGTTAATTGAACAGTATGTTACAGTGGATGTTAAGTAGTTACGTGGTAAAATGGAGGTTAATTATACAATTATGTGTTAAATTGGAGGTTAATTAAACAATTACGTGTTAAATTGGAGGTTAATTCAACAATGTATTATAGTGGAGGTTAATGAAGCAATTGAGTTAAAATGGAGGTTAATTCAATAATATATAGTGGAGGTTAATTAAGCAGTTGTGTGTTAAAATGGAGGTTAAATCAACATTAAAATATTGTGGAGGTTAATCAAGCAATTCTATGTTGAAATGGAGGTTAATTCAACAATATATAGTGGAGGTTAATCAGGTAATTCTGTGTTAAAATGGAGGTTAATTCAACAATATATGGTGGAGGTTAATCAAGCAATTCTGTGTTGAAATGGAGGTTAATTCAACAATATATAGTGGAGGTTAATCAAGTAATTAT
>NC_090756.1:10658755-10661255 GCF_036898095.1 Palaemon carinicauda | reverse complement strand
TACATTTGCAAATTATTGTTTTTTTTTTCTTTTTTTCTGCTGTAGGTTACAGAAGCTTAATAGGTTAGTAACGTGAATGTTAAGTATTTCGCCTCCATAGACAGATTATTTAGAATTATTACCACGTCATTAATGTAAATTTGGAGTTTTATACGCACAGAAAAGACCTTGGACTGTACAGAAATCATTGCAGAGTCAAGATTATTAATAAAAAAAAGGTTTGTCTATTCACAGAAGAAAACATAGAGAAGTTATTAATATGTTAGTTACTAAAGGACGTGGATATAAGGTTAAGGTATTTAGAAAATTAATGTCCCGTTTTTTCCACTCACAAAACTTATCAACAGGTCAGTGACTGTAACCAAGGTTCAATTATTTCCAGAAAGATTTTATGTTTTTACAAACGTCATTAACAAGTTACCAAGTAACATAAATACCTAGTTTCTCTCATCCCCACAAAGTCTGGACTTCGCTGAAGTCGTTGATAAGTCACTAGGGAAAACTTTGTTTGCAAAAACAGAAAATGTTTCTGTCTGTACAGAAGTCATTTGTAAGTCATGTTACAGAATAGTTTGCTTTAAAATGCCTCTAGGAGAATTTAGCTGTCTATAAGTTTCGTGTTTTTAAATGTTTTCTGTCAATAAACCCTAATTATCTAAACAGCCATACAGAAGATCTTCAACTTACAAACTTATTAGGTCCCAAGAAGTCGAGTTTTGTTAGATTTTGGCCTAGGGGAGGCCTAACCTGACTCTCATGCCTAAGATTTCCAGCTACAAAAGTCACCAAACAGTCCCGTTTCACATGAAATAATTATCAGGGTATTGCAAATGTTGTTTTGCCTATTGTATTAAATTATATATTGTTTACTTACAGTATTTCTTTATCTCATTACGATATATTAACATTTTATACAATATTTAATATTTATGATTTCCGTTGGATTTGTGTTTGTATCTCCGAATCTTTGTAAGTTGAGTGTTTGTAAGTCAAATGGTCGTGAGTTGAATATCTTCTGTACTCCATTATTTTTGTAATTAAAACTAATTTATAATCTGCATAAGATGTCAATAAATCATTAGTACAAAATAATCAAAGCAACGTGAACCATTTTCAATTCAAATCAAACGCACCCTCACAAGAAGAGGTTCGGGGGACAAGAAAATGGACACGATGTTAAACATCGAAGGAAGAACAGTCGACACCAAAGAGTAGATGGAACCGCCCAGGAATGTCTTGCTGATGTTAATGATGCTCATCAGCAGCTCGTTAAAGCTCATGGTGACAATGAACTGGCCTTGGTACAGTATTAGCTGTTCCACGATCTCGTCAGAAAGTATCAAGAAATGCAATGGATTCTCCTCTTCTATACAACCATCTTCGAGTATTAGGAAACTGGACGGTTCTTGGGAACGTTTTCCATATTTTAAGACGTTTTCCAGGCGTTTGTGTTCGAATAAATTTTCCCTTGGAATTCCATCTCCTATCTTAGGCTCTACCCATGAATTCTGACGTTTGTTAATATCCAAAAGGCTTTCATTCTGTAGAACGTTTGCTCTTGGGACGCTTTCGAGGTCTGCAAACGTTTCCGAGAAGTTCCTCAAATCCTCCTTCAAGTAGCGACCCAAGACCGCATCCAGTTGTAAGGCGAGAGTCTTGGAAACCGCATACGTCAGTCCAGAGGTCCAAGCGGGTATCTCCAGCAGGTGAGAAATGGTGACGAAACAGTAACCCATTCTTGTGATCAGGGGTTCGTGCGACATGAAGTAAAATACGAAGATCAAAGAGAGGGTCATTCTCACGAAGCTGGCGGCGAAAAGAAAGTAGAATTCCCAAAAGGGGCGGTGACAGAGACTCGCTTCGGTTTGCCTAAACTTCATAAATAGGCGCAGGAAGCGGGCCAGCTGGGCCCCCTTCAGAGTCAAGAGACACCTCACCAAGCAAGAACTGACGAAACCCATCGTAATATGCAAGTTTTCCGCCACATCCACGGACCTTCTGCTCCAGGTTTTAGAGTTGTACCAACCGCCCACGCAGCTGATGATCATCCCAGAGAGCATTGCGAACGACCACAGCGAGAGTAATAGACTCCTCTCAATTACGTACTTCCTTCTTCCAACCCGGGGTCCTCCTTTAGATTCAGTGAACCGATCTTCTCCAGATTGCACTCGGTAGGGAAAACAGCCAAGAATTCTTGCTAAATTCACGATGAATGAAAGCGGTGGATTCAAGCTTCTAATCATCTTAGACCTGAGGAACTAAGACTTATTCAGTCTTAAAAATCTAGCTAAAATCAGACTTGATAATTGGCAGAGGGTCTAAAAAGGCTTTGAACTACTGAGGTCACCTATATCCAACAGCCATCTATAAACTTCTACAGTCAAGTCAACTCGACAAAGAGTGGACTGCCCAGTCGGTTTCTATGTAACTCCCAACTACTACTGTTGGCCCCCATCTCCAATGGGTCTCACTAGGCCATTTAACATCTTATGACCTCTCA
>NC_090756.1:10648755-10653755 GCF_036898095.1 Palaemon carinicauda | reverse complement strand
AAACAAATACAAAACAGAATACTCCCTTAAAAAGGTGGCGTCTTTTAATATACTAGAACCAACACTTTATTACCGTCTACTTCACTTGTCCCACATCCGTTCTACCACTTCTGTGTCCAGCGCCCCAGCTTCTCTTTTGTTTATTTTGAATACAGTGCTCTCATTTTCAAGGTAATTACTCCAATTTAGTGATTTTTGGTCAAATTAAGGAAATGTCTAGAGTAATGGTACTTTCAAGGTAATTTTAGGATATTTTTTTCATCGGTTAATCTATTGATTATAGAGTAACAGTGTATCTAAAATTTATCTTTCAGATTTTTCCCAAAAGAGAGCTTTTTTTAGTCATAAAGTAATTGCTTTGTGTTTTATTAAGTTTTTTTTTTTTTAGTATTTAAGGTATTTCTTCTAAATCTGAGGTAATTTTTAAGGTAATCTCTTGAACATCATATGAGAGCCCTGATTTTGATACACAATGAGACTATCCGGTTTTCCTAGTTTGATCTACGACCCTAAATGGTTTTCACAACTGCACCGCAGGTTCATAGACCCAAATTCTATTAAGTAAATCCATAAACAAAATACGAAACCTTTAAATAAACGACTCGAGTTGAATAGACATAGTCGAAGATGCAAACCATCCTACCTAGACGCATATCTCAAACTAACGTTTCCCCGAAGCAAATAAAACATGAAAAACGTTTGGTTGGGTCACAATAACACCATCTTCACAGAGCAACTTTTAGGATTTATCTATTTTGCACATGTGGCCCACCGGAAGTTGTGCGAATTTTAACGGTAAAAGCGATATATTTCGAAGATACGGATGACCTATATTGAAAAAAAAAATGTTGCCATAAGGTGAGCAAAACATTTATCCACTGAAATCTTGCATCATTTAAATTGGGAGTGTTCTATCTGTTGTATTTTTTGAAATGCATTACCTTTCATATATGATATAGAATATGCTTCATTTTATGACGAGTGTATTTTTAATTGGTACAGAATTCGTTGTATTGCAAAATATAGCCTTTTGTAAGTTCACTGTATTGTCGAATAATTGGTAATTGAAGGATTTTGTAGAAAATATTGCTTTTTAGAATAAAATTTTTTTTTCAACTCATTTAAACTATTTTGAAGCATTATTCTAATTATCATTATTATCATTATTACTTGCTAAGCTACAACTCTAGTTGGAAAAGCAGGATGCTATAAGCCCAGGGGCTCCAACAGGGAAAATAGCCCAGTGAGGAAAGGAAACAAGGAAAAATAAAGTATTTTAAGGAGTAACAACAGTGAAATAAGTATCTCCTATATAAACTATATAAACTTTAACAAAACAGGAGGAAGAGAAATAAGTGTACCCTCAAGCAAGAGAACTCTAGCCCAACACAGTGGAAGACCATGGTACAGAGGCTATGGCACTACCCAAGATTAGAGAACAATGGTTTGATTTTGGAGTATCCTTCTCTTAGAAGAGCTGCTCACCATAGCTAAAGAGTCTCTTCTACCCTTAGAAAGGGGAAAGTGGCCACTGAACAATTACAGTGCAGTAGTTAACCCTTTGAACAAAGAAGAATTGTTTGGTAATCTCAGTGTTGTCAGGTGAATGAGGACAGGGGAGAATATGTAAAGAATATGCTAGACTATTCAGTGCATGTGTAGGCAAAGGGAAAGTGAACCGTAACCAGAGAGAAGGCTCCAATGTAGTACTGTCTGGCTAGTCAAAAGATACCATAACTCTGTAGTGGTAGTATCTCAACGGGTAGCTGGTGCCCTGGCCAACCTACTACCTAAAGAATGCATTATGTTCTAGAATAAATCTATTTTGAAATATGCCTTAGAATACATTGCACATATGAATTAATGGGTTTTGAGGGTTATTTTACTAGACTAAACAATCAATTAAATTGATCTCTCTCTCTCTTTCTCTCTCTCTCTCTCTCTCTCTCTCTCTCTCTCTCTCTCTCTCTCTCTCTCAGTTGCTGTTGAGAGAGAGAGAGAGAGAGAGAGGTATTACTATACCCGTTGAAATATATACCATCCTGTAAAAGACAAGACTCTCTCTCTTTCTCTCTCTCTCTCTCTCTCTCTCTCTCTCTCTCTCTCTCTCTCAGTTGCTGTTGAGAGAGAGAGAGAGAGGTATTACTATACCCGTTGAAATATATACCATCCTGTAAAAGACTCTCTCTCTCTCTCTCTCTCTCTCTCTCTCTCTCTCTCTCTCTCTCTCTCTCTCTCTCTCTCTCTCTCTCTCTCGTCACGTTTAATATTCCCGGAAAATTCACAAGATTTTTACATATTATTAAAACGTTTTCAAGAGAATGACGTCATAAAGACATGACAGGAAATGTCGAGATGGGTGTCCAAGAATTTTCATATTTGAGGCTGAAAGAGCAGCATTTTGTTTTTTTAGGTTCGTAGTTTAGTATTCTAGTAGGGGCGAGATTTAGGTGGTTAGACAGTTGATATGTATATATATATATATATATATATATATATATATATATATATATATATATATATATACATTATATATATAATATATATACCATATATATATGCTGTATATGTGTGTATATATATATATATATATATATATATATATATATATGTATATATATATATATATATACATATATATATTTATATGTGTGTATATACATATATATATATATATATATATATATATATATATATGTGTGTGTGTATATACATATATATATATATATATATATATATATATATATATATATATATATATATATATATATATATATATAGAACGCAAGTATATACTTCCACATTTTGGACTATTTATTTGCTCAGCTTTCGTGAACAACAGTTTTTAGCTCCGATGTTGGGAAATGTTGTTCCCGAAAATTCAGAAAATAAATACAGTAGCCCAAAATGTTGAAGTATTTACTTTCGTTCACCTTTCTACTAAATCTCAAGCTTTCTAGACGCCAAAATGTCTTTCATTATATAGGTACACACACATTTATATATATATATATATATATATATATATATATATATATATATATATATACATACATATATAAAACATATATATATGTATGTGTATATAGTTATAGTGCAAACATTTAGTACATAATACACATATCTATTGCATATACCTGATTATATATATATATATATATATATATATATATATATATATATGTATATATATATATATATATATATATATATATCTATATATATGTATACTTTTATGTACATATACATTATATGTAATACTATTTATATATATATATACATATATATATATATATATATATATATATACATATATATATATATATATACATATATATATATATATATATATATATATATATATATATATATATATATGGAGAGAGAGAGAGAGAGAGAGAGAGAGAGTTACACTTCGGCCGAGTGTATCGTTAAAAGAACAAAGAATAATCTATCTCTTTCACATACACAAGTATTTATGTAATACACACTCTTATCCATACGTATATATACAGAGATACCTCAGAGTTAAAAAAAAAAAACTTTCAACTCAAACGTGAGTGTCAACATAAAACACAGATTTCTTTGAAGTTTAACCTGTCATAAGGGCAAAGAAAGTGACTTTCTCTCTTCAGGCAATTCTTGAAAGAACTTCAAAAGCAACTTTTTAAAATTCATAAGTAAATATTACATTTTGAAAGGTCAAAGAATTTTTTTTTTGTCAAAGAAATATTTTATTCAGTTATTATCATAAGTATTATTATTATTATTATTATTATTATTATTATTATTATTATTATTATTATTATTATTATTATTTATATCATTATCCTCATCATAAGTAGTAGTAGTAGTAGTAGTAGTAGTAGTATCAATATTATAATTATGATCTAAGTTACAACCTTGGTTGGAAAAGCATGACGCTATGACCTCAAAGACTCCAACAGGGAAAAATAGCCCAGTGAGGAAAAGATATAAGAAAATAAATTACCAAGAAGATCAATGAACAATCTAAATAAGATATTTCAAGAGCAATAACAACATTTGAATAGACCATTCGTAAATAAACTATAAAAAAAGAGACTTGTATCAGCCTGTTCAAAATAAAAACATTCGCTGCAAGTTTAAGAACTTTTGAAGTCTCCACCGATTCAACTACATGATTAGGAAGACCATTCCAACAAATTTAGCACAAGTGATACATACTGTAGGCCTACTTGATTAATCAATCAAGTGTTGGAATGATCATAATGTAGAATTAAAAGCAGATTTTGAGAAATAGCAACAGCACGCAAGAAAAGCCAAAGCAGTAACGACTCTTCGTCTAAAACCAAGATTCTGCTCTAGGCACATATGCAAATGGCTCTTCGCTCTCTAATTGCGTGGCTCCTCCCCCTCAGATCTGGTGGCTTCTCCTCCTCTAATCGCATGGCTCCTCCCCCTTGGATCTGGTGACTTCTCCTCCTCTGATTGGGTGGCTCCTCCCCCTCTAATCGCGTGGCTCCTCCCCCTCAGATCTGGTGACTCCTCCTCCTCCTCGGATCTGATGGCTTCTCCTCCTCTAATTGCGTAGCTCCTCCCCCTCGGATCTGGTGGCTTCTCCTCCTTTGATTGGGTGGCTCCTCCCCCTCTAATCGCGTGGCTCCTCCCCTTCTGATCTGGTGGCTTCTCCTCCTCTAATCGCGTGGCTCCTCCCCCTCTGATCTGATGGCTTCTCCTCCTCTAATCGCATGGCTCCTCCCCCTTGGATCTGGTGACTTCTCCTCCTCTGATTGGGTGGCTCCTCCCCCTCTAATCGCGTGGCTCCTCCCCCTCAGATCTGGTGGCTCCTCCTCCTCCTCGGATCTGATGGCTTCTCCTCCTCTAATTGCGTAGCTCCTCCCCCTCGGATCTGGTGGCTTCTCCTCCTTTGATTGGGTGGCTCTTCCCCCTCTAATTGCGTGGCTCCTCCCCTTCTGATCTGGTGGCTTCTCCTCCTCTAATCGCGTGGCTCCTCCCCC
>NC_090756.1:10631255-10641255 GCF_036898095.1 Palaemon carinicauda | reverse complement strand
TTATTTATGTTCATTTGAATATCACCTAAGTTTCTCACGCTGTTTCTCTTACCCACCACCATGAATTCAGTTTTGTTCTCATTCAATTTTAGTTGTTTAAATGCCATACATTCTCTAACTATCAAGGATTCGGTTTAGAGTTTCAGTAGTGTCATGTATATCATTTATGGAGAAGTAAAATTGTGTCTTCTGCAAATAGTTTGAACTTCACCCCATGCCTTTGTAGTATTTTCGATAGACCGTTAGTATAGATGCAGAATAAGATTGGGCCAAGTTCACTCCCCTGGGGTACAACTCTGTTTAAGGGTTCATATGATGAATAAGAGTTTCCAATTTGTACACAGTAATTTCTACCAACCGAGTAGTCTTTTAGGTATTCGAAAGCTTGATCTTCAACGCCGATGGACCGTAGATCATTAAGCAGCAGTTCATGCACAACTGTATCAAAAGCAGCAATGAGACCGAGCAGTATTAAAATACCACATTTATTTTCATCCATCATTTCCAGCATATCATTTACAACAGAGTAGATGGCTGTCTCTGTAGAGTATATTTTTCTGTAAGCCGATTGGTTGTCAAGCAAAGTTTAAGTGATTGACTAGTTGTTCAAGAATTACATATTCCAGCACTTTTGAAACAATGGATAGATTCGAAATAGGTCTATATGAGCTTAATTCCTGGTAGTCCAGTGCATTTTTCAGAACTGGTGTGACTATAGCCATTTTCTCAGATTTAGGAAACTTACATTCATCAATGCTTGCATTTGCTATTCTCATTATTATTTCGGCTTGACCAGAAAAGTCTCTCTCTCCAATTACTTCAGATATTGGCATAGGATCGATCGCGCAGTTTGTTTTCTTTGCTCTCTTGATAATTCTGGTGATGTCATCTTCAGTTATGTTGCTAAATCATATAAATTTTGTTTGTGTGTCCGGTGTATCATTAATCTGATGTTGAGTATTTACAAATGACCTAGATATGTTTTCAATTTTGTTTTTAAAGAATACTAGAAAATTATTTGCTAGTTCCTGGTCACTGTATCCATCAGGTAGCTTCTTTTCTTTTATATTTCCCATTATACTATTCAATAGACGATATAACTTATTTATGTCTGT
Organism: Palaemon carinicauda; assembly: GCF_036898095.1. Lineage (NCBI taxonomy): Eukaryota > Metazoa > Arthropoda > Malacostraca > Decapoda > Palaemonidae > Palaemon > Palaemon carinicauda. Next base: position 10,640,140 of record NC_090756.1, on the reverse strand, counting down.
TGCTGCTTCGAGGATCTTTCACTTATGGTATTCACTCTTTTCCTTCTTAGTAGGTAGTTATATTGACACGCAGCAGTTTTGTATTCTACCCAAGTACTTTCAGTTTTTAACCTATTCCACTTTCTTTCTTTACGTCTTTTTTTCCCTCTTTTTCACCAAAGTCTCTCCATCAAACCAAGAAGACTGGTCTTTTACAGTTATAGTCTTTTCCATCGGTGGGCACATGGTATCATTACACTTTTACTCACTTTATTATAAGTGGTCATAAGACAGTTAACACACTTAGCTCCTAACAGACGTTGGTCATCATGATCACAGGGAATGTTGATAGCATCATTTATTTTCTTTGTAACTTCTTCAATAAATACGGTAGAAGAAAAATTTTATTTATGTCTAAATTTTATTTTCTTTACTAATGCATGTTTCTGTAGAGGTAGACTAAACGTAATGAGTTTGTGTATTGGGGAGATAGTACATTTCTCTTTAACTTTTATATCTAATACAATATTATTCATGTCATCACTCAGAACTAAGTCCAACGTATGCCCAGTTAAAGTAGTTGTACAGTCGACATTATTCACTAGTCGATATGATTCTAATAACTCACTAAATGCCAAAGCGTCAGGATTTGATGCGTCATCCATCCAAAAATTGAAGTCTCCACTGATAACTAATTCGTTTTTCTCCATGATAATCATCTCAATGAGAGCACCGAATTCTTCAAAAAAGATACTAGTGTTTGTTCTAGGAGGTTTGTATATTGTTACAAAGGATATTCTTTTATGTTTTTGCGCAAATTTTATTTCTATATATTCAAAGCTTGTTACACTAGTTCTTTTTAAGTTTTGAGGTTTGAGTAACTTTTATGAATAAAGAGTTCGACACCCCCACCAGACCTACCTTCTCTCGGTATGTGAAAGAAGGCGTGTGTGTGTGTGAGGGGGGGGGGGGCGTCATTTCAGTGATCTTTGCCTTGTCCAAGTTATTTAACCATTTTTCAGATAATGCTAGTATATCTAAATGTTTCTCGTTTATTAATTCTCGAATTTGAATAGATTGTATACAGATTGTATATTTACATAGCCACAGTTTATGACATCCCTAGTAACCATGATCAGTATTTTCCGCTAGTCTTTTCAATTCCAAGTCATAAGCTTTGCAGTCTCTAGAATTTACTATGTGGTCACTTGGTTTGTTTAACTTTGTGCAGTTTATACACTTTGACACTTGCGAATTACACTCCCTGGTGGAGTGTCTCCCTGAACATTTCCCGCAGACTTTATCATCATTCTTAGACTTGCAATCTTCTTCAAGATGTCCAGACCTCTGACAGTGGTAGCAGGTGATCACGTGGTACCTATCACGTATGTTACAGATACTTCATCGTAACGAAACTTTGTCACCATTAACATGAATAGCCCTCCGAACTTCAGGATCACATTTCAGCACATGGTGGGTGGTTCCCCCCCCCCCCCCCCCCCCCCCCCCGAGGCATTTTTCTTCAGGACTACACTTATCTTCTATATTTTGGATTTGGTCCAGGCAGCGATTTCTTTGAATCAAAGCATTTACTACATCATCTTCATCATTGTATACATTGCATATCATTATTCTGGGTATTAGTTTTCCGATTTTCTTGTTTCAGTGTCAGCCACCAATGTCTGACTAGAAACGGCTGCATTTGTTGCTGTTGTTATATATATATATATATATATATATATATATATATGTATATATATATGTATATATGTGTGTGTGTGTGCGTATAATAGGGAGAGAGTATGTGTGTCTATATTTACACGTGCATGAACACATTTACTATGTGAGTTAATAACTATTATATTTATGGTGATCCTATGTTTCTTAATATTTATCAACTTTATATAAAGAAACATATATATATATATATATATATATATATATATATATATATATATATATATATATATATATATTCTTCACGTATATTTCTACCTTCTAATATTCAAGATTTATCTATATATGAAAGCGAGTCGATAAACATCCAATATTCTTGCACTTTTCCGCGAGAGAAGAAAACAAAAACAATACAGACATGATATAAATATTAAACGGCAGGTTCCTGTGTTTTTTTCTTCGTGGGCAAGGTGTGCACATCACTCTTGCTGTTTACCTTGTTGGGAAAACGAGGTGTTTTTCATTCATGTATTCATGCTCTCGTGATCTGATTTGAAGTGGGGCTGTTATTTGTTTAGGGGGATAAAATCTGCGAAGGTTTATGCAGGTACTTTTCATTGATGTGCTTTTTTTCCTTTATTATTATTGCCTCTAACCAAGGAGGTATTGCGATCTAGTTAGTTTATTTATTTGTTTCTGTGGACATTTGCCTGTGGACGGGATTACGTCAAAACTACTTGACGGATTTTTAATAAATTTTCACCGAAGATAAACTTTAGAATATGTTTGACCCCATTGAATTTTGGAGCTGTTTCTTTGGACTGGATTACGTCAGAAATACTTGACGGATTTTGACGAAATTTTCATCCAACGTAGACCTTATGTCATGGATGACTCCATTAAATTTTGGAGCTGATCCGGATCCGGATTCTAGATCGGATTTGCATTTTTTACCATTTTAAAGATAACGTCAAAACTACCCAATGGATTTTGATGAAATTTTCACCACAGACAGATCTTAGATCATGGACGACTCCATAAAATTTTGGAGACTCTTTAGCTATGGAAAGCAGCTATTTTATGAGAAGGACACTACAAAATCAACCATTGTTCTCTAGTTTTGGGTAGCGACATAGCATATGTACTACGGTACCACTATCTTGGATTATAGTTTTCCTGGTTGAGGGTACACTCAGGCACTGCAATGTTTTCCCTGTTGACGCCCTTGGGTTTATTGCATCCTGCTTTTCCAACCAGGATTGTATGATAAATAATAATAATAATAATAATAATAATAATGGTGATGATAATAATAATAATAATACTAATAATAATAATAATAGTAGTAGTAGTAGTAGTAGTAGTAGTTAAGTGTCAATAATTCTAAATTCGTATTCAGTTGGTCGAAGTTAATCCTGTGATTATAACATAATCAAGGCAATTTGTACTCGGGAATGAAAACAAAAATTATTATAAGGAGGAGTCCAGTGAGTGAGGAAGAATATGGAACACTATCCGTTCAAGGGCAATTACAAGGTCAGCAAGGTCAGACGAGTTTCTTTTTTTTTAATACATCAGAAAACGATGTAGATTATAAAGAATTCTGTAGCTTCATATAAGCGCATAAATGTCTGTTTACATTGCTGTTGTATACAGTTGTATATATTTTCTGTATATCTTTGTTCACTGTAGAACCAAGAAACTCCGAAGTAAGAGTCTGTGAAGATTTGCTGCCTCGCAAAAACAGCAAATAAAAATTAAAGAAAACAAAAAAAACCAACACAATGTAAATCATAAATATAGGTTTAACAAAGACATGTAAAAAAAAAATTCAAAAAGCTGGACATGTTTTTACACACCAAAAAATAAAGAATATAATAAAAAGAACCAAACTGGGCTCTGCATAAAAAAAAGAAAAAGTTCTTTGTGTTCTTTGTGGAGAAAAAAAATAACACTTATTTATCCTTTTGGCTTTGTGTAGATAATTTCGGTAATGCAAATGTTAGTGGCTTTCACACCCCCTTCTGACAAAGAACCCCCCAGAGAGGACTGTAGGAATGCACCCCTCACGGCCCAAAGGACAAGGCAGGAGAGGGGAAAAATAGGACAAAATAATTTGTGAAGTCGGCTAAAGTCAACAAACTCTTAAAAAGAGTCAACTGGCCAAAGTTAGCGGAGGCATTATAAGCAAACACTGACCAAACAAAGGGAAATTTTTACAAAGGAAAGCTGCGAGTGATATTTTATTTAACATCAGAGGCTCTCTTTGTGCCTTTTGGGGGTTCGGTTACACGTTGTACTTAGCTAACTGCACGTCTGGTTACTAAAGTGTGTGTGTGTGTGTTTTTTTTTTTTTTTTTTTTTTTATAGAACCAGGTGTGCTTGTTGCGTAACAGTGGGATATGCCACTTTAATTAAATTACCTCCACCAACGGATGTGGAAGGAGGTTATGTTTTCGCCTTTATTTGTGTGTTTGTTTGTGAACAGCTTCCTGACCATAATTTTAGTCGTAAAGGAATGACACTTCCAGGGGTTAATTGCTATGTAAAAACTTGGAAATTGTTTAATTTTGGAAGGTCAAAGTCAAATTCAAATTCACGGTCAAGTAAAATGTCCAATTCCCATAATCAGCCATAAATTTGGACACCGTTATCCCAGACTTCAAACTTGGTCTTATTTGAGTGTATGAAAATCAACGTCATTTAATACATGTTATGTCAAAGGTCAAAGAAGTGGTCGAGCAAAAGGTCGAGAAATAAACTGCAGCGGAGGAGGTCTGCGCTCTACTAGGTGTCCCTCTAGTTAGCATATGTTAGTTATCAATGAGGATGGATGTCCAGGTAATACGAGTTTATTGATAAGGGCTAATTGTATTCCTTAGGATATATTTTCAGGTAATATGTGCTTAGTAGTATGCGTTAGATCTCTTTATGAGAAAACATATTCAGATAAAATTAGTTTAATAATATGTATTAATTGCTTTCACTTGGATAGGTTTCCAGTTAATAGTAGAGGATTAGTAATATCAACCATTAACAGGAATTTCCAAAATATAAAACGATGTTCCAGGTTCCACAAATCCAGAATTATTTCCCTACGAAACAGATCAAGACATATCCAAAAGAAATTGGCTTTCATTACATAACAGCTCATTAAAGTAGGCAGCATTCCAGCATTTCAAAAGGCTGCAAGCCCCAGGGGTTGGGGTGGCTGGCTGGAGTTATTTGCGTGAAAAGCCCAGTTCTTGAATGCCATTTTCCAGGAAAAAGCGTACATATCTTTCCAGAATGCATATCAAGACATACCCAAAAGAAATTGGCTTGCGTTACATACGAGCCCATTACAGTAAGTAGCATTTCAGCATTTCAAAAGACTAGAACCCCCAGGGAGGGGGTGGTCTGGTTGGAGATATTTATAAGTGTAAAAAGCCAAGCTCATAAAAGACAGAGTTTCCAGTTTCCAGGAAAAACTCTCACAAAGAAGAGTAACTGCTTCCAGGAGGAGACATGATCAAGGCAAACCGATCTCTCTCCACGCCACATCCAGGCACATTATCTTCTTCCCTCTGTCTTCTATTGTGCTCTTAAGATCTTCCTCTTTATCTTCTTTCTTTTCTATTGTGTTGTTTGTCTCCGGAGGGCTTCATTAGTTGGAGGAGCGTTGTAAGGACCATTTCCTTGTCGTATTTGATATGGGAAATGTGTAGGTTTTTCTAGAAAGAAGATAAAAAAAATCCTACTTAAGGAGGGAGTAATGAAGTAATTGGTATTGTGTTACTCCGGCTTTCTTTGTACAACAGTTGTATATTGTACGCAGTAATGTATAAACAGATAAATACATACACACACACGCACACACACCCCCACACACACGCACACACACACCCACACACACACACACACATATATATATATATATATATATATATATACATATATATGTATATATATATATATATATATATATATATATATATATATATATATATATATATATATTAAATGTCATCAGCAGCTACCGGGTCTCTGCAAACAAAGTCCTTCAATTCGAATATTCCCATCATCACACGGGGTAGTACCAGCAAGTTTTTAAGGAAGAGGGTGGCAGACTACGAATGGAACCAGGGGCTTTAAAATTACCAATGAAGTCCTATTCCGCCATACACCTTTTCCAAGCGGCTATCCACCCTGGGTACGACTCGCACCACAGTCGACTGACTACCAGGACTCTAATTATATTCAATTAAAAAAGACACAGTTAGATAAACTAAACCTTGACTAATACAATACTCCTCACTCGTGATGACACCCAGGACGTGATAATGTTTAGAGAGCACAAATTGGATTCCATGGCGAGGTAATATTATATTGGTACAATCTTGAGGTGCCTGTGTATCTTTGGACCTACACAGTGAATTTTGTTCCGGGTTGGGAGTCGAATAAAGTGGGCTGCAGTGGTGATTTGATCAATAAAATCATTTGGATTACAAGGTTTTCAAGAGGATATTTTAACAAATTATGGTCGTATTTATAATTTTATTATGTAAGGAGAAACAGTCGAATATTATTGTGATTATTGATGTTATAAATCCATTGGCTTAAGCCTAATTAATACTACTACTTGGTACTTAACTTTGTATACTGAACTTCCATAACTACTTAGTGTTTCTCGTTGCTGAGTGTTGCTACCAACAGTCAGCTTTGTGTAGTGCACTATAGGTAGTCCTTAAGATTCTCTACAGCATCCCTCCCCCTTTTCCCTCCTAAGCTATCCAACTCCTTTAACAAATTCCCAATAAACCTTTGGTACTCAACTATTAGGCCAAGTCTTTACACATGATATAATTGCCTTTTGATAGTACAATGGATTATGATGTTAGCTGTGCAAATAAAATATTTTTTACGTCTAATTTTGAGTAATTGGATTTGGATATTCATAGACCTAATGGATTTAATCTACATTATATTCAATAGGGTATGAATTTTGTGGCTTATATATATATATATATATATATATATATATATATATATATATATATATATATATATATATGTATATATATATATATATATATATATATATATATATATATGTATATATATATATGTGTGTGTATATATATATATGTATATATAGATATAGATACATATATATATATATATATATATATATATATATATATATATATATATATATATATATATATATATATTCTGTGTAATTTTTGGCCCATAAATTGGAATATGATAAGAATAATAATATACATGAAAGAGTAACGATCTCTTTAAATTTTATTATAAACATTAGTGTAAGCATTTCATATCCTTGTTTTTGCAATTATTTAAATATTTTTTTTGAATATTAACAAATATTCTTTTTTTTCTCTTTGCAGTGACTAAATTGGTTGGTAGTGGCCCAGTGGAATTCGACAAGCCCCAGTACCAGACAGAGATTCTGGAAAACACAAATCGAGATTTACTTGTTCAGCTGAGAGCGAGACTGCAACCCCAAGGTAAACTTACCTTTCTTGTCTGTAACGTAACTACATTAATGTAACGTGCAGATTTACTTGTTACGTAGCTAGATTAATTGTGACGTTACTAAGTGTAACGTACTGATTTTGTACTGATTTACTTTTTATGTAGCTAGATTCGTTTCTGATGTTACCAAGTATAACGTACTTATTTACTCGTTACGTAGCTAGATTCATTTGCAACTTTACTAAGTGTAACATACTGACTTTGTACTAATTTACTTGTTATGTAGCTAGATTCATTTCTGACGTTACCAAGTGTAACGTACTTATTTACTCGTTACATAGCTCGATTCATTTGCGACATTACCAAGTGTAACATACTGATATACTCGTTACGTAGCTAGATTCATTTACGACGTTGCTAAGTGTAACATACTGATTTACTTGTTACGTACCTAGATTCATTTACGATGTTACTAAATGTAAATTACTGATTTTGTACTAATTTACTTGTTATGTAGCTAGATTCATTTGCGATGTTACTAAGTGTAACATACTGATTTCGTTGTTACGTAGCTGGATTCATTTGCTACGTTACAAAATGTAACATACTGATTTACTTGTTACGTAGCTGGATTCATTTGCTACGTTACAAAGTGTAACATACTGATTTACTTGTTACGTAGCTGGATTCATTTGCTACGTTACAAAATGTAACATACTGATTTACTTATTACGTACCTAGATTCATTTACGATGTTACTAAATGTAAATTACTGATTTTGTACTAATTTACTTGTTATGTAGCTAGATTCATTTGCGATGTTACTAAGTGTAACATACTGATTTCGTTGTTACATAGCTGGATTCATTTGCTACGTTACAAAATGTAACATACTGATTTACTTGTTACGTAGCTGGATTCATTTGCTACGTTACAAAGTGTAACATACTGATTTACTTGTTATGTAGCTAGATTCATTTGCGATTTTACCAAGTGTAACATACTGATTTTTGTTACCTAGCTAGATTCATTTGCGACATTACTAAGTGTAACATACTGATTTATTTGTTACATAGCTAGATTAATTTCTGACGTTACTAAGTGTAACATACTGATTTACTTGTTACATAGCTAGATTAATTTCTGACGTTACTAAGTGTAACATACTGATTTTGTACTGATATACTTGTTATGTAGCTAAATTCATTTGCGGCGTTACTAAGTGTAACACTGATTTTGTACTGATTTACTTGTTACGTAGCTAGATTCATTTACGACGTTATTAGGTGTAACGTACTGATTTACTTGTTACATAGCTAGATTCATTTGCGACGTTATCAAGTGTAACATACTGATTTAATTGTTATATAACTAGATTTATTTGCGACATTACTAAGTGTAACGCACTGATTTAATTGTTATGTAGCAAGATTCATTCGCAATGTTGAAAAGCGTTACTTGCTGATTTACTTATTACATAGCTAGATAAATTTGCGATGTTACAGTGTAATGTACTAATTTACTTGTTACTTATCTAGATTCATTTGCGACGTTACAAAGTGTAACGGACTGATTTACATGTTACATAGCCAGATTCATTTGGGACCTTACTAAGTGTGACTTACTAATTTACTTGTTACATTGCCAGATTATTTTGTGACATTACTAAGTGTAACACACTGGTTTACTTGTTATATAGTTAGATCATTTGTGACATTACAAAATAAACCGTACTGATTTACATGATA
>NC_090756.1:10623755-10626255 GCF_036898095.1 Palaemon carinicauda | reverse complement strand
GGTTATTGGAATCCTTATAAGGTCTCAGAAATGCTTGTTTACCTACTACCGGTTTAGGTTATATAAGAACTGCTTTTTGGTACAGCTAGTCCTTCAGCTGTTGCTACTTTTGAGCATATATATAAATATATAAGCATATATTTATATGTATATATATATATATATATATATATATATATATATATATATATATATACATATATATATAGTATATATATAATTTATTTGTATATACTAGTGAATGCGACCTGTCAAAAATTATTAGATATTTAGATAGATATATACACACACACTCTCGTGAAGGCCCCCCCCCTCTCTCACCAGGGTATGACAATGTTTCTTTCCACTACCCGAGGATGGAGAGAGCTTGGCGTTACCGGAAAGAAATTATATATATATGTATATATATAAATATATATACACATATATATGTATATATATATATATATATATATATATATATATATATATATACATATATATATACACACACACTGTAGGTACACTCGGGCACACTATTCTATCTTATTTCTCTTCCTTTTGTTATGTTAAATTTTCTATAGCTTATATAGGAGATATTATTCTTAATGTTGTAACTGCTCTTGAAATATTTTTTTTTGTTTCCCTTCCTCAGTGGGCTATTTTCTCTTTTGGAGCCCCAGGTCTTATAGAATCCTGCTTTCCCAATTAGGGTTGTAGCTTAGAAATTAATGATAGTAACATACACACACACACTCATATATATATATATATATATATATATATATATATATATATATATATATATATAAATTTCAGTGACCATCACATAAATCCTACTGATAATATATTATATATAATACTCGTAATTTCATTCCATTTAATAATACACCACAAGTGTCTTAGAGTAAAGGACAGTACTGGCATATAGCCCATCTGCCTAGGCCTCTTGTTGTCCTAAATCCTAATTAGGCCTGTGTTCCATCCCACCTCTCTCTCCCTCATTTTCAAGGAATTCGTTTGTCCCAATTCCCATCTTTCTAGGAATGGCCCAAGGACTGGAATGCGTGCCAAGGCCCTTATACATATTCGGTAGATAAGAGCAATTCCAAATGGTTGTTCCTATTCCTACTCCATCCCCCCCCCGGCCCCCTTTAGAAAAAATGGCTCTAGGGAGGACACTTGAGACCAGTGTCCAGAAAAGGACAATATTCATTTACGAGGAACATGGACTCCCGATTTGGTTGTTTGTCCAGATGGAGGTTGTCGTTGTTGCTACTTTTTTTTTCTTTTTTTTTTCTTCAATCTGGGAAGGATGTATTTATTTTTTACGTTTTGAATTTATAGGTGGAGAGTCAAGCCCTTTAATTTTAAATATCTACTCTTTGCTTGATAATGATAGTTAAACTAATGGGGTTTATCAAAGCTTGTATATATATATATATATATATATATATATATATATATATATATATTATATATATGTATATATACATATATATAGTGTGTACGTATATATTCATGTATATATATATATATATATATATATATATATATATATATATATATATATACATATACATATATATATAAATATGTATATATATATATATGTATATATATATATATATATATATATATATATATATTCATATATATATATGTATATATACTGTATATACTCTGTATATATATATATATATATATATATATATATATATATATATATATATATATATATATATATATATATATATATATATATATACTTTTTACAAATTACTCACAGCGCGCCTGGAAGAAGCTTTTAAGAAACTAAATTGCAAAAATGTAGGAATTAATATTAATGGGGAATACCTTACAAACTTAAGATTTACAGATGACTTAGTTGTGTTTATTGAATCATGTGAAAAATTGCAAAAGATGATAGAAGATCTGAATAGAGAAAGCAGAAATGTAGGACTGATAATGAGTATGAGTAAAACTAAAATAATCTTCAATGAAAATGCAGAGACAACAAATAGGAGTTATGGACGAGTCTCTAAAGATTGCTAATAAATATTCGAATTTAGGACAAACGACAAGTGTTTCCCTAGGACACGAGACCGAAATTAAAAGAAGGATAAGCATAAAATGGAGAGTAGCCTATTTGCTAAACAAAATGAGACTATGAAATGTAAAATTCCACTTTCTATAAAAAGAAAAGTATTTAATTAGATGGTCCTACCAGTATTAACTTATGCATCAGAAACTTGGAACCTTACTAAACCCTTAGAACATAACCTACTTACAACTCAAACATCAATAAAAGCAATGATGATGGGAATAACACTAAGGGAGAGAAAAAAGAGCAACATGGATACCAGAACAAACTAAAGTAGAGGATATCAAAATAACTTGTAAGAAAAAGTAAATGGACATGGACAGTACATATAAAGATAATGGCAAACAATATATGGACATAACGAATAACAGAATGGGTAGTTAGAAACTGTAAATGATGCAGGGGAAGGAAAAGTAG
>NC_090756.1:10603755-10618755 GCF_036898095.1 Palaemon carinicauda | reverse complement strand
TTTATTGATATAAGATTGGCATCAAATATAGGTGTTAGTTTTTCTTTGTTGATAGAGAAGTCAAAATTAAAGTTCCTTATAGATATAAGAATGGCATCAAATATAGGAGTTAGTTTTTCTTTGTTGATAGAGAAGCCAAAATTAATGTTCCTTATTGATATAAGAATGGCATCAAATATAGGAGTTAGTTTTCTTTGCTGATAGAGAAGCCAAAATTAATGTTCGTTATTGATATAAGGATGGCATCAAATATAGAGAGTTAGTTTTTCTTTTCTGATAGAGAAGTCAAAATTAAAGATCCTTATTGATATAAGAATGGCATAAAATATAGGAGTTAGTTTTTCTTTGCTGATAAAGAAATCAGAATTTAACAAGCCCTATCATAGCACATATGCTAAGTCTTGATATAACTCTGTGGTAAATAACCAAAACATGTACATAACTAATTATATTCAGGAATATATATTTGTAAATTCAGATATACTAACTTTCTGTGGTAAATAACAGAAGCATGAACATAATATTTAACTATATTTAGGAATATAATGTTTTGGAATTCAAAAAAAAAAAATATCTACTTTGTTCATACATAACCCCAAATTTTGGCACGAAGTCTCTAAACCCCCCCCCCCCTCCTTTTTAATGTACACGATGTATATAACATTTAATTTAGAAATATAATGTTTTAGAATCCAGAAATAATTTCTACACATTATTCATACGTAATCCCAAATTTTGGCAAAAGCTTCTGAAAGATGTACACAACATTTAATTTAGAAATATAATGTTTTAGAATCCAGAAATAATTTCTACACATTATTCATACGTAATCCCAAATTTTGGCAAAAGCTTCTGAAAGATGTACACAACATTTAATTTAGAAATATAATGTTTTAGAATCCAGAAATAATTTCTACACATTATTCATACGTAATCCCAAATTTTGGCAAAAGCTTCTGAAAGATGTACACAACATTTAATTTAGAAATATAATGTTTTAGAATCCAGAAATAATTTCTACACATTATTCATACGTAATCCCGAATTTTGGCAAAAGCTTCTGAAAGATGTACACAACATTTAATTTAGATATATAATGTTTTAGAATCCAGAAATAATTTCTACACATTATTCATACGTAATCCCAAATTTTGGCAAAAGCTTCTGAAAGATGTACACAACATTTAATTTAGAAATATAATGTTTTAGAATCCAGAAATAATTTCTACACATTATTCATACGTAATCCCAAATTTTGGCAAAAGCTTCTGAAAGATGTACACAACATTTAATTTAGAAATATAATGTTTTAGAATCCAGAAATAATTTCTACACATTATTCCTACGTAATCCCAAATTTTGGCAAAAGCTTCTGAAAGATGTACACAACATTTAATTTAGAAATATAATGTTTTAGAATCCAGAAATAATTTCTACACATTATTCATACGTAATCCCAAATTTTGGCAAAAGCTTCTGAAAGATGTACACAACATTTAATTTAGAAATATAATGTTTTAAAATCCAGAAATATTTTCTACACATGAAGGATGTACATAACATTTAATCATATTTATAAATATAATGTTTTTAAATCCTGGGATCATTTTTAAAAATTATTAATACCTAATGCCAAATTTGGGCACAACCCCCCCCCCCCCTTCTTTAAAGCACACGATAACGTGTAAGATGTACATAACATTTAATTTAAAAATGTAGTGTTTTTAAATCCAGAAGTAATTTCTAAACTATTCACACATAATCCCAAATTTTAGCACAAAGCCTCTTCCCCCCCCCCCCTTCTTGATTGCAGGCGATCACGAGAAAGTAGAGCCTTCGTTATGTGGCACCGTCGTTTTACTTCAGACTCCTAATCGAGTTTTGGTGCGTGTAAATAACCCCGGATACCTTTCGGGGTCCCGGCATTCCAACACTTTCCTCTTTGTCTAGGCAGCCGTTCATGGCAACGGGCCTTTAAGCAAATTGGCCCTCTGAGAAAAGAGGAGGGGTTTGGATGAGCTGGGGGAGTGGAGGGGAGGGGAATGGGGAGGGAATTTGGGTGGAGTAGGACAAGGGTTTATTTCCAGAAATACCCCGTGGGGAATTATCCTCTCAGTCAAAGACTCATTCAGGGTATTTCAGCTCGCAGTTCGGGGAGGTTAACAGCCTCCAGGGACGAACTAGGTGAAGAGGTTCCTTGAGAGAGAGAGAGATCTAGTCATTATCTCCCATTACGAAGTATCTTAAGTGTATTGCATGAGAAGTCAGATTTGTATGAGAGAGAGAGAGAGAGAGAGAGAGAGAGAGAGAGAGAGAGAGAGAGAGAGAGAGAGAGAGAGAGAGAGAGATCCAGTTACTATCTCTCATTACGAAGAATCTTAGTGTGCTCGTTCAGAAGTCAGCTTTAGCCTAGAGAGAGAGAGAGAGAGTGAGAGAGAGAGAGAGAGAGAGAGAGAGAGAGATATCCAGTCACTATCTCTCATTACGAAGAATCTTAGTGTGCTCGTTCAGAAGTCAGCTTTAGCTGAGAGAGAGAGAGAGAGAGAGAGAGAGAGAGAGAGAGAGAGAGAGAGAGAGAGAGAGAGAGAATCTTCTTTCGCATATTTTCGCAGTGAATCCGTTAAGGCAATTGAAAGCAGAATCTGCCACAAATCAAAAGCTTCAAGAATCTCACGATAGACTGTCAGAGCAGCATCGCCTTTCACTCAGAAGTGGATAATCTCGCTTGGTGTGTGTTCATGACGTATAATAGCATCGCTGAAAGCTGTCTGAAGTAGTGATTTGAAGGATGGGAGACTTGGTGCTGAACGAGGCCGTGATAATGTAAAGATGGTGTGTCCCAGACGGTTGTGCCTGTGAGGGGGTGGAGTGGTATCGAGTTAAAAGCCGTTTGAGAAAGTGTTGAGGTATAAATTGTTTCTTTTGATGTGGATGCTATTAAGGGATTTTGACAAAGGAAAAATCTATTTCTGGGGAGATACCTGTGACGCCCGGTGAAAAGAGTCCTTCTTTACACTTTTCTGATATAAATACTTCCAAATATACCAGAGAAATTTAAAGTATGGAATGCAGAGGTTACTACCCTCGCGCGAACACCCAGTGGGTGTCGTGTATAAAGCAGGGGCGTGTGAAAACCACTATTCACAGGCTGTCTTCCATTTAGATCACTCCTTCATCAAAGGGAAGGGGCGTAACAGAGACCCTATCTATCATACCTTCGCCACTCCACCGACGCCCGACGCTAGCGCCCTCTGAACTACATCCTTCTGCAACAACTATGGCTTGGGAAGGGAAGGGGTGGGACAACGTAATGGAAGGGTTTCACCGGGTGTCGCAGGTATCTCCCCAGAAATAGATTTTTCCTTTGTCAAAATCCCTTTTCTGGGTCGACCTGTGACGCCCGGTGAAAATGTACCAGAGAATGCCTTCCAAGCCCATAAAACACTATCAAATAAAAGGGATAAAGTCAAACACCATGAACCAAAACAAAACACTATGTTAAGGTTGTCAAACTAAAATATAACACATTAGCCAAACAGGAATCCCAATGACGGAGTGACAATAAGATGTAATGCAGGGAATCAACCCGAGAATCAAAACACAACACAAATCCGATCCTTACATGGCTAAAGAATGGTAACCTGAACTAAATTAAGGTAAGGTTAAACATACTAACAGGTAATAACCAGGGTAACGAAGAAATGGTAACATAAACTTAGGGCTAAACGACCCCCCAAGGAGATCGGCGACGTGGCAGGAGTGGCAGGTAGGAGGGAGAAGGAGAGAGACGGATGAAAGGGAAGAGCAACGAGATTATTGGGGGAAGATAAGACTCCCAGCTGCAACCTTGGGGAATTTAAGAGCCTGGAGATTCTCCAAATAGTGGCGTTTGGAAACCATAGGAGATTTCCAACCCGTATACTTCTAAAGGTCAACCAGAACCATGTTCAGAAAGTAATTGATGGAGGTTGCTACCTACCGGCTATCATGAGCATGGGGAAATGATTCCGGGATACCTTACTAAATAAAGTACAGGGCCTGCTGCCCGATGCCTTGGATGGAAAACGCGCCTCCTTGTTCTCTGAGAAACAGGGTGCCAGATGAACGGGTGGCGGATCTAGCTAAAAAGGGCCTGAGTGTGGTGACTGGACACAGAGTAGTATCGTAGGGAAGAGGGATAGTCTTCCAAGGGGACCGCCCATCTTGCGGGTTCCCGTTTTCAGCTAGAATAGCTCTGTCTGGAGAAAGAGTACTTCACCTGACGGGAGGAAATCTATATTTCAGGATTACATGAGAGATCTGCTAATTCTGAGATTCTAGCACCTGAGGCCAAGGCCGTTAGGAATAAGGTCTTCCTAAGAAGAGTGATGCAGGTGCAAGATTCGATATCCGTGCCTGAAGCTAGCTTTAGTACGTCTTTCAGAGGCCAAGAAATCTTTTGTGGGCAACCAAAGTCTGAGCCTAATGCATACCTTCGGACTAGATGAGAAATAGGAATCAGTTAGGTCAATATTGAAACCCACGAGGACGATCTTTTTCAGAGCTGACTTAATCGCAGTTATAGTGCAAGCTGCTAGGTCCTTGTCAAATAGGGACTTCAAGAATGATATGGCCAGGTCCTTGTCAAATAGGGACTTCAAGAATGATATGGCCAGATTAGAAGGCATGCGAGAAAGTTCCGACTTCGTTAGGAAACCTGCTAATTCTTAACAGCTGAAAAGTGCCGTCTAATGATAGAGTCCCTTTTGTCTGATTCTATGAAGAGGACATTTTCCGGGTCAATGTTCCCGTCCCTGTGGGGCTACAAACTCATGAAATCCACAAAGTTAGGATTGTGGCTATCCTTGAGGAATCTGACACAGTCTGTGTTTGGACTAACTGGGTCATATTGAGGAATGGGATCTGGAAGGGACGGAGTTTCAACTCGAGGAGGAGTGGAACCAACTGCTCTTTGGCCAGTATGGTGCTACTAAAGTCACTGCCCCTTGGAAGGAGCGCAACTTGTGTAAGACTTTCAAGAGAAGATTCACAGGAGGGAAAAAGTAAATCTCCGTCCAACGGTTCCAATCCAGGGTTAATGCGTCCATAGCATAAACCTGAAGGTCCAGGTTTGGGGTCACACAACAAGGAAGTTTGTGGTTCAGTTGTGTCACGAATAGATCTACCGGGAGACCGGGAACCAGTTCTTGACTACTGCCCAGACGAAAATCATGACCAGGACTTGATTGAGGTTGGAAGATTTTGATCCACCTATGTTTATCCAGTACACCACTGCCGTGCTGTCTGAAACTATCCTGATATGAGTGTACCGTGGCGGGGAGAGCCGCTTTAGGATCAGGAATACTGCCATGACTTCTAGTACATTGATGTGGAAGTGTCTTATGGCGGGGAACCAGGAGCCCTGAAACATCTGAAGGTTGTAATATCCCCCTTAACCACTCAGAGACACGTCTGTATGAATCGACACTTGTGGAGGAGGGAACTGCAGATGAACCGATTTGGAAAGGTTCTCCGGTTTTGACCATGACCGGAGTCTCTTTTTCAGGCTTGAGGGGATCGATGAGATCTTGTCCTGTAAATGTATTGTAGCTCTCTTCCTCCAAACTCGGTTGATGTCTTTGAGTTTGTCTTTCAATAAGAGGTCTGACACTGACGGAAATTGAAGTAAGCCAAGGATTCTTTCCAAGGCTCTTCTGGAACCTGTTTGTGTTTGGGGAAGTTCTTTGTCTTGGATGCTATCTCTCTGACCTTCTCGAAAGGAAGAGAGAGAGCCTGTGACTTGTGAGGTCCCATTGGATGCCTAACCATTCCAAGTTGCTTGCCGGTTGCAGGCGAGACTTTTGTAAGTTGACCTGGAAACCCAGCCTTCTGAGGAATAGGATCACTTTGTCTGTAGCATTGTTGCATTCCGGGATCGACTTTGCCCAGATTAGCCAACCGTCCAGATAGGCAACACTTTGATCCCTTGGTTCCTGAGTTGTACGAGCATTGTCTCCCCCCAGTTTTGTAAATATCCTGGGGGCTATGCTGAGACCGGGGGGCATGACATTGAATGCGAAGGCCTCTTTGTCTAGGCGGAATTCGAGGCAGGGGGAGAAGTTCGTGCTACTGGGACATGATAATAGCCGTCTGTAAGATCGGTAGAGGTGGTGACGGACCTACGGGGAAGTAAGGTCCGCACCTGCGAGACATTCAGCATACGGAACTTGACGCAAAGAATGTAAGAATTCAGTTCCGACAAGTCCAGGACTACTCTCATCGCCGACAAATTCTCCTTGGAGACTGTGAACAGGCGCCCTTGAAATTTTAGTGACCGTACCCTCTTAATGCCCTTCGTCTGAGTAAGTCTTCGGTGTAATCCTCCAAGATTGGAGTCGGTTTCTGGAAGAAGGTCACTGCTGGAGGTGGAGATCCTTGTGACCAATTCCGGCCTAGGCCTTTTGCTACTATGCTGTGGGCCCAAGGACTGAAAGTCCAGTGGTCCCGGAAGAGGTAGTCTCCCTCCTTCCTGATTCCTTTCATTGAAAGGGGGTGAATTTAGACCCCTGTCCTCCACGAGGACCCCTGGCTCTTGGCCCGCCGCAGTGGCGAAACTGACCTCTACCTTGTTGCTGCCTCTAGAGAATCCACGAAAGGTATTAGAGGCTTCGCAAGCTGGACTGAAGGCCGGGGAGGACATCCAAGGAGCCATGGGGCTAGGATGGTTACCTTGAGGAGCAGGAAGGTAGACCACCTGCGGTGGAGGAGCTGTATGCGGAGAAGCCGTCTGAGAGGTAGAAGGGGTTGACGAGTGAGGACTGTGATGGAACTGACCACGGTTGGTCTTGTATGGGGTGAAGCGTTGTCTCTTCTTGAAGAAAAAACTGCTTCCCTAAATCTACACTCCTTTTGGTCGAAAGACCCCAACTCGCTTGGAAGTTCTGGTTACCCCTAGCAACGTCCTGTAAGACCTTGTCCACTTCCTCCTGTGGAAACAGGGACTTGCCCCAACAGGAGGAGGCTATGAGCCTATTTGGCAGATGCCTAAAGGGCGCTTCCGCCAGAACATGCTTCCTGCAGTTTATCCGGGATGTCCAGAAAACGTGCAGGTCGAACCGGAACGCTTGGAGGATGTTCTTATCAAACACCCGGAATAGAGACTCATCCGGGTATAGGGAGGCTAACATCTCTGCTGAGATCATGGTGTGAAACGATCTAGCAAGTCTGTTTCAAACGACGAGCTCTAACTTGAGAAGGAGATCTGGTAACTTGGGGAGCTTCTCAGAGAAGAAAGATGAGGCACAGTCCGGGTCGAGCTTACCCACCGAAAAGGTAGCAGAGGCACCCTTCCAAAGGGCGAAGGAGTCCGGAAGAAGCAGCGAGGTGAGGTCCGTCTTCTTGAGGACAGGCACAGTGGAGCCCTCCTTGGCCGATTGGATGGTCAACTCGGCCACTTTATCCATAAGAGGAGACGGAACGGATTGAGTCGTGGTAAAAATTGTATAGGAACTTTTATGGGGGGTCAGTGGAGTTGACACAGCCTCAGTCGGCGAGAGTCCTAGACAGCTTGGGCCTGCTCCATAGGAAGTGGGACTCTATCCATCCTAACAAGAGCATGCTCCTTCAGCCAGACGAAGCCATTGAAGGGGAACTGAAGCCCCGGAGGGTCAAATTCAAGATCATCTAGAGGGCGGGTCCCCAATCCCTCTAGAGCTAATGCACCATCTATGTAGGGTGCATGGTGAGCGAACCTCCATGGGTTGTTCTTCGTGAAAGGAGGCGACTTAGAAGAGTCTGGGGCTACCGGAGGTGCAACCTGGTTCCCCGCTCGGAGAAGATTGGTCACCATAGCATTCAGCTCCGTTATTGCCCCAGATTGTAGTTGTATCTGAGTCTTCACTATCTCTTATATCATCTCTGTCACGGGGGTTCCGAGGAACTGAACTCCGACGAAGCCTTAGCCTTATCGGACTTTCCTTTCTTGGAAGGTAGAGGGTCCTGGGACCGGAGATATAGAGACTTGCGAAGCTGTAGTACAAGACTTAGGTTTGTAATTGCGTAGGAACTTTATCTTGGATCATAAAGGGAAAATATCCCGATAGTATCAAATATCATTACTACATAAAAAACCAAGTAATTCAACACAAAATATGTTATACCCATATCAATGAAAATTAAAAATACTCACATCGTCATTCCACAGGATTGACGTAAGGTCATAACACAGGGTGCATGCCTCCGGGAACCCAACCTTGTAAAGGGATGGCCCGGCTCACGGACGAAGGGGATGGCACAAGGAGCGTGAGACCGGCAGACATCGTGGCCTACCGGATCACTAAAGGAGGCGGAGAAACCCTAGGTAGCACACCGAGCTTCCTGTAATAAAAAGAAGACATAAATCTGTATGCTCTCGGGAACTCTGATATAACAAAAGAGGTTATAAAGAGTCTGAGAATAAATATGATTTTTTTTTTTTTTTTTTTAAGGTTCGTAAGAAAACGGGCCGAAGCTCCGTTGTAAATAATATAATAAATAAACGAGTGGACCCACTCCGTAGTGTGACGGGGTAATCTATAGTAAGTGAGCCGGAGCTCGTAGTAATTACATAAGAACCGTGACTAGTGATTGGAAGATCTCCGAGGATGCCGGAGATCCGATGGTGGGTCCTTAAAATAATAAATACCCCCATTACATTATATAAACAAGTAGAATGACCTACGTAAGAACTCTGAAGGAGAACTCACTCCGTAGTGCGACGAAGTAAACTACTGAAAGGGGGCCAAAGTTCCGTGTAATACTACAATAAAAAAACGAGTGACCCACTCCGTAGTGCGGCGGAGAAAACTATAGAATGTGAGCCGAAGCTCGTAGTAATTACACAGGAACAGTAACTAGTGATTGAAAGGTCTCCGGGGATGCCGGAGATCCGATGGTAGGTCCTTGACTAAATAAATACCCCCATTATATTATATAAACAAGTAGAAAGATCTACGAAATACTCTGAAGGAGACCTCCCGGAGGAGGGGGGAGAATAAGTCGTGTGGGGAGGGCCGAAGCCGGAGTTAAATAGCAAACGGAGGGTACGTGTTCCCCCCTCACGGTATGGCGTAGTAATAAAGGAGTTCGGACCAACTCCCGAGGCCGTAGCGGGGAGCAGATGGAACTAGGGGCCATCCGAATAACTCACCCACGACAGGACCTATCAAAACACTAACCCCAAAATACACTAAAAGTAACCACCAAATAAACATGTAAAATAAACACAAACCGTAATTCCCGCAGCGGGAAGAGAGAGAGAGAGAGAGAACCCGTGATTGAATGAACAGAAAACGGGCTTCCCACCTCCCGTACTAGGTAAAACTAACATAAAAGAGAGAGAGAGGGAGACACGTGACCGTATGCACAGAAAACGGGAACTCCCTCTCTCTCTCTCTCTCTCGTGGTTACTAAAACAAAACAATAAAACGAACCTTAACTCACATTACAAATAAAGGTCCCTGACCAACAAAAAATAATAAAAAGAGGCGAACGAAGAATAGCGAAACGATAACGAAAAAAAAGAGTAAAATTTTGACGAAAATATGATACCACCAATTGGAACAACTCATCTATAACAAAGCCTCGATCGCTATTCTTGGTTCGGCAGGATATGGACTCGTAAGCGCTAAAAAGTACCAAGACTGGAAATATAACCGTTTCAAAATATCATAATATAAATGGCATAAGACCTGAAATTAAAAGGATAATGAACCTAAGATGACAAGAGTACCAACGGGCAAAACAAGAAAACACCAAACCGTACAAGAACAATGGCCCCCATTATCCTGGAAGGCCAAAGCTGTACGCACTAAAAAACACTCAATTGAATAAATATAACACTAGCCTGGTACTAACAAACCTGACAAAACAATCTATGGTACTTAACATTGGTGCAGGAGTAAGAAGAGCCTCGGTCATGATGAAATTACACGAAAAAAGCTAAAAATCCAAGCGGCACTCAACAAACAATATGGCGCTTACAAAGTCCAACAGAAGGATGTTGTTCAGAGGGCGCTAGCGTCGGGCGTCGGTGAAGTGGCGAAGGTATGATAGATAGGGTCTCTGTTACACCCCTTCCCTTTGATGAAGGAGTGATCTAAATGGAAGACAGCCTGTGAATAGTGGTTTTCACACGCCCCTGCTTTATACACGACGCCCACTGGGTGTTCGCGCGAGGGTAGTAACCTCTGCATTCCATACTTTAAATTTCTCTGGTATATTTGGAAGTATTTATATCAGAAAAGTGTAAAGAAGGACTCTTTTCACCGGGCGTCACAGGTCGACCCAGAAAAACTGTTGTACATTCAAGCGTTAGTATATATATATATATATATATATATATATATATATATATATATATATATATATATATATATATATATATATATATTGATTTAAAATCTCAATATATATATCGCAAGATTTCCAACCTCTGTTTAAAGGTCACTCATGAATGACAGAGGTAAGGGACTGGAAATGTTCTGGAGACTTACCATACATACATATCATCAGCGCCCCTCCTCCAGGGAAGGCCAGGCAATGGCTGCTGATGACTCAGCAGGTAGGCTTTCAGGCTCCACCAAACCCTTCACCCCTAGCTCACAAGGATAGTGAGGTTACAGACACTACTATATACTATCGAGCTTGAGCGGGCCAACATATTGCTAGGCAGGGACGTTTCCAATAGACTACCACAACAACCACAGATAGCCCTCCAACCCCCCCCCCCCTCCCCGACCTTATATGATATAAATCCCTAAATCTTATATAACTATCCTCATTGGCCAATTTTTTTTTTTTTTTTTTTTTTTTTTTTTTTAAGGAATATTTCAAAAATGTCTTGACCTCAACTAACGCAGAGTTTACGATTTTCCCGTCAGCTATAATCATTAACCACAGTCGTTAACTTGATAGCAATCATTAATCACTCAAAGAACTTTTAACGTGAAAATGATTTTCTCTCTCTCTCTCTCTCTCTCTCTCTCTCTCTCTCTCTCTCTCTCTCTCTCTCTCTCTCTCTCTCTCCATCGTGTAATGGCCTTTCAAAAAATGGTCCGATAAAAGTTGTTGACTTTAGATGCATGGAATATTTTCTGTCCTTTTTTTTTTTCTATTCCTTACCCGACTCCCAATTTGTATCGATTGATAGACGCCTCTCGTGAAATATGAGCCAGTTTGCATATCTGCATCACTCAAGGGTGGGTCTCGAGGTATTCTCATGAGGAAATTGACATGGGTCATATTTCTGTCTCCCATTCCTTGGAGAGACTCAGCATGCATCTAACATCTCTCTTAATTAAATGAAGTTCCTTCTCTCTTCACTTCTCTCTCCCATTCCTTGCAGATTCTCAGCATCCACTTAACAATTGTCTTAATGAACCTCTCCAGCAGGTGACAGCGACTGACCTGGACGGCGAGCAATACGGCCACCTGCAATACAGTCTCACAGGTGACGGCGTTTACAGCAACGGAACCAGATCCAGTTTTGCCATCGACGAAGACACTGGTGCAATTCATCTCCTGAGGGTAGGTTGCCAGATCCTGTGATGTGCATGGATTTGTTCAGTGTTGTTGTTTGGTTAGTTAGAAGGAGAACTCTTAGGAATAAGTATAGTCCTTAGTTAGTTAATTATTTATACAGTTTTCATCAATGAAAATTTATCTTCACTTCAAAATAAAGACTTGCCACCTCATATATTTATTTGAATGCTATTATAGTTATTATCATCTTTCTTATTATTTTATTACTTTATATTATGTGTATGTCCAAGTGCATGTTATATAGTTTATGTTAGTATGTTAATATTATACTATGCTTGTTTATGCGTAAATATTTGATAATTAATGCTCAAATATTACACTGTGTTTCTATATACGTAAATATTTCATAATCAAGCCTCACAGATACTCACTCTTTAGTCTGCCCAAAGATATAAACAAACCGTTTTCTATGAGAGCAGAAGTCAAACTAGTATAACAATTACGTCATCACTATGACGTCACTAATAAAAATGGAAGCAATCAACCCTGACTACCAAGGCATTTGTAAACAAAGAAGACAGACTGAACACTGGTATGTTTTACAATTATTTGCTATTGAGGTATTCTGGAGTTCACTTAATAATGATCAATGAAGATAGGTTATAATTGCATGAATACAATACGTGGCAATCTGGCATGGATTCCAAATATCTAGACAAGCCTTGTAGTGCTAGGTTTGTGTTCCTATTCCAGTTGGCGTTAAGATCTTGTAGAAGCATCGTTGCCCTGTAATTCCTAAAGTCAGACTGCTCACATGCCTCTGACTGCCAAGGGTATGCAAAATCTCCAAATGCCTGTATTGTATTTAGCCCAAATTGTTTATTGGCAAATATGATCCAGGCTAGGCTAGGTAGGAATCGTGGTAGGCTATATGTGACCTCAAATTGTGTTTGAATATGAATGACTTTATTTTTATATAAACAATCTTTTTTTGCATGTAAATTATCCATTAAATACTAATCTGTGATGTTACACATCATTTACTTACCTAATCATGGGAACCACGAATTACTGGAATCGCTCGAATTTACTGGAATCCCCTTAAAAATTACCGAAATCCCCTGCAATATCACTGCAAACCCTTAGAAATCGATAAATAATATGTGTTTTTATTAATTTACATTATTTTTAAGTAAATTGATTAAATAAAATGTGTATTTTAAAGCATTTTTCTATATACCCTTTACATAATATATAAAAGGGTACAGAACCTATCAAACCCACCTAACCTAACCTAGTAGTTCCCAGGTCACAACCCTTAGCGGGGGGCAAGGCCCCGGACCCCCTTCCCAGGTCATAACCCCTAGCCAAGGTTCTACCTGCAAATACATAAAAAATATAAATTCTAAAAATATGAAAACGTATTTTAATAAAAAACATTTTTTTATCGATTTCTAAGGGTTTGCAGTGATATTGTAGGGGATTTCAGTAATTTTCAAGGGGATTCCAGTATTTACTTGAGGATTCCAGTAAATCCAAGGGATTCCAGTAATTCGAAGTACTGCCTAATCATGCCTTGGTGATAGAACCCTACATCAGTATGCAAGTGTAAAGGCAGATTCGTTTAAAGGGAAGGTGATTTACTAATGGTTAGGTGGGTTACGTTAGGTTAGTACCTGCCCCTTTAACTAACCCTGTAAATTTGATATACCATCGACATGTCGTCTTATAAAACATGATTACTAGTTGTTTGTTCCATCTTTAAGGAACAATTAAGTACATTATTTTTGGTAAATATATGTTTTAATTTTAGCAAAATACATGAATCATATATTTTTCCTCCTTGCTATCTTGGAAGAGCCTACATGGATTTTCTGTGCACACGATATCCGTAGGTCACTATTAGATTATTGTAGTTACCCAAGATATAAATCACATTCCTCAAATGGTTTTTGCTCAGCTGCAGCTTGCTTGGCTCACAAATTAACATTATCCCATTGCTACTCTGTTTGGGGAGGGGTACATGGATGTGCTGCACATGACATATGCGTCGGTCCTTAAAAAAGTATCACAGTTACCTTCAATCTATATCACATTCCTCAAATGGTTTTACTCAGCCGTGACTTGCTTTCCTTGAAAATAGACATTATCTCATTGCTCCTCTGTTCCGGCAAGCTGTACATGGATGAGCTGTACCTGTTTATCATGTGGGTCATTATTTTGGGGATATTTATTACTTCACAGAGAGCATTTTCAACATAATCAAATATCAAAATACAGTAGATGAATTTACACTAAATTTCAAAATAGATTGAACTGCTTTTTGAGAGATGACTCCATATGTCTATGTTATCTTGTAGATTGTTAATATTATCAAAGATCTAAGAGAGTAGTTTAGAGTACTAGGCTTAGTGTAGGTGTTATAATTAATTTGCTAGAAAACATGACAGTTCAAATTTATAACAGTAGCTTATTCAGGCTGTAAAGTTTCAATGTATTAAGAAACAACAGCTCCAGCTTTGTAAATTGAAAGCAACCAGGAATACTGGCTAACATATTAAAGAATCTAGTATCATATAAGAAATTTATGTCCTGTGGTCCCTTGTAAAATACATTTACAAGGGGACTTATTACTTTGCCTTTCCATCAGCAAGAGACAATTATTTTAAGACAAGAGATGGAAACCTCATTGTATTAGGTATATTTCTATGATCAAGTTTATTCATGTATATTCATTAGATATTAGGTAAAAAGGTAAAGACTTGTGGGTGTTGAATGGGCAGTACAGTATCCACTTTTAGGTGATATTTGGCCCTACAATAGACTCAAATGAGCAGGCATAAGGAAACTTGAGCCTAACCTAAATGGTAGGACACCCTACGTACAGCGCTTTCTTCAGAATGACACATTCATTTTACAGGCCCGCTAAATCCTAATGCTTACATTAGACTAGAGGGCAGTTAACATTAGTTATAGTTGATAATAGGCTGTTACTAGTTAGATCCTGTTGCCTTGGCAACCATTTTTATGTGAGAATTACTGACAGGTTTGGTCTTCAGTATGACACATCCCAATGTCAGGTTAGGCCAACAATACTTTTAGGTTAGGCCAACACCACTTTTAGATTAGGCCAACATCACTTTTAGATTAGGCCAACAACACTTTTAGGTTAGGCCAACACCACTTTTAGATTAGGCCAATTCCACTTTTAGGTTAGGCAGAATATCTTAGGCAGTATTTGAGCAAATTCCTTCCATGTTATCCTTGACTAGGTTCTGCTGACTGTGCAACATTCTTTGTATTAGAATACATAACATTGGGAAAGTAACACTATACAGTACTGTCCAGGATCGCCAAGTGTCACATTTTGCAATACAGGATAAACTAAGTCAATTTGAGGTACAGTTTGTAAAACAGAATATGAAGTACAATAAATCTTAATAGAAACCAGTTCTAAGAGAGTCCCTAATAACTATTCACCATAATTTTAGTAAAAAAAAA
>NC_090756.1:10596255-10598755 GCF_036898095.1 Palaemon carinicauda | reverse complement strand
TTGTTCTCTTCATCTCATAGCAACAAGAGCTTCCTTGTTCCTATTGTAAGCCGACTTTTTTTCTAATGGCCTCTCTCAGCCTCCCAAGCCCATTGGAATTGAGAAACAATAAAA
The DNA here is from genome assembly GCF_036898095.1 of Palaemon carinicauda. Classification (NCBI taxonomy): domain Eukaryota; kingdom Metazoa; phylum Arthropoda; class Malacostraca; order Decapoda; family Palaemonidae; genus Palaemon; species Palaemon carinicauda. The sequence continues at coordinate 10,598,641 of NC_090756.1, read as the reverse complement.
GAGGGACTAAAAGGCTCAACCTATTCCACCAGAAAACAAAAGTTTCAGAATCTGGAAATTAAGTGTCTCTCCAACCCCCACATCCAATACATTTCAACCCCCCCACTTATCAATATTTCGATTTTTACTGTGTTCAGTTTTTTAAAACATTTTAAAGGAATTCTCTTCAGCTTGTCTCCTATTCTTATAGTAGTTGCTTGGAGTGACCTTGTCGTATTTCAAGTCTTTGCTATCGTCATTTTCAGTACATCAACTTTTCTTTAGAATTGGACAAAGTCATAAACTATAGGATAAAAAAAAAAAAAGTTTATTTTTTTAATTGTTTTAAGGGTTTGGGTGGCCTGGTGGTAGTGTCCTTGCCTGGTGGTTGCCAGACTGAGGTTTGAATCCCACTCAGACTCGTTTAGTTCCTCTGGTCGCTGCAACCTCACCATCCTTGTGGGCTAAGGATGGGGAGTTTGGGGGAGCCTATAGGTCCATCTGCTGATTCATCAGCAGCCATTGCCTGGCCCTCCTTGATCCTAGCTTGGATGGAGAGGGGGTTTGGGCGGTGATCATGTGTAATATGGTCAGTCTCTAGGGCATTATCCTGCTTGATAGGGCAATGTCACTGTCACTTGCTTGTGCCATTCATGAGCGGCCTTTAAACCATTAATCCTTTAGGTAGCTCTTGGAGTTTTGAAAGGGGAGAAAGTTCATGTACTGTCCAAATAAGTAATTAGCTTTTTTCCAATAATGTTGGGTCATTTATTGTCTAAATAAGTTCTGAACTTTTTGAAAAGAAAATGTTTCATTCGCTGTTCAAAGAAGTTGGGAAGTTTTTTTTCAGGGGAAAAGGTTCATTTACTATGCAAATGAGTTGTGTCTCTTGAATGAAGAATGTTTATTAATAGTCCAAATAACTTCTGACCCTTTTGCCAAGGAAAGGTTGGGAAGATTTTACAGGGAAGGGGGTTGATTTATTGTCCAAATAAGCTCTGGACAGTTTACAATGAAGCAGCTTGATTTATTGTTCATGTACGTTCTAAACGTTTTTCACGGAGGAAGGGTCATTTAATCTCCAAGTAAGTCCTGAGATTTTTGCTATGTTGGTTCATTTACTTTTCAAATAAGTTCTGAACTTTTTCCAGTGAAGAATGTTCATATATTGTCCAAAGAAGTTCTGAACTTCTTGCAATGATAGTTCATTTACTGTCCAAATAAGTTCTGAACTTTTTCCAGTGAAGAAAGTTCATTTATTGCCCAAATGAGTTTTGAACTTCTTGTAATGGTGATTCATTTACTGTCCAATACTGTCCAAATAAGTTTTGAACCTTTTCCAGTAAAGAAGGTTCATTTATTGTCCAAAGAAGTTCTGAACTTCTTGTAATGATGGTTCCTTTACTGTCCAATACTGTCCAAATAAGTTCTGAACTTTTCCAATGAAGACCGTCCAATGAAGTTCAAACATTTTTACAAGGCAATAGCTTCATTTCTTGTTCAAATAAGCTCTGAACTTTTTGCACTAAAGAATGTTCGTTTACTATAGTAATATGTTCTGAGCTTTTTAATTAGAAGATGGTTGATTTACTCCCCAAATAATTTCTGGGCCTTTTGCAAAGAATGTTCATTCACTGTTCAAATCAAGGGGTAACTAGGAAAGCAGAAGTTCTGTTGATTTTACCTTTCAGAGAATCCGAAGGGACTCAAGAACATTTTCAAGGAATAGTTTCACTTAATCTAGAAATGACGAGTCTTAAACCATTATTATGGGATTGTATTATTAACAGGCAATGCACTATATGCTGAGTTAAATTTACAAAGAGTTTCCTCTTATCGTATTGAATAGATAATTCTTTGAGTTATGGACAATAAGTCTAGATTATTTTAGTGTAGTCTTTGCATTTTGTTGTTCATGGTTTGTACAGAAAAATATCTGTGATTAACAAGTTTATGTACACAGAACTCTGATGTTCGTTCATTCGTTTGTTCGTTTAAGAATGGGTTCCTTAAAGAGCAAGACCCGGGCTCTTGCGTTGGAAGCCCACAAGGGGAAAAGAACTCTGACGTAGAGCCACTCCTTGCGAGCGGAAAAGTAGCAGGAAATATTTATATATAATAAGGTACAGGGTTACAATCTAGGTATGTTTCTGCACATTTCAATAGAAAACTTAGAATATTTACTATTTGGTGTTAGGGTTTGTTATGAACAGGAAAAGCTGTCATTCATAATATAGGCAGAAATATCTTCGTCTTTAGTTTGTTGTAAGTCCATTTTCATGCCGTCCATTGGAAGGTCATGGTATGGTGACCAGAATATCGCTGTGAGATGTTAGGTAATGTTTCATACAGTATCATAGCACAAACCTTGGTATCAAGTTTGTAGACCAAGGCCTTGTCTATTGTG
>NC_090756.1:10548755-10586255 GCF_036898095.1 Palaemon carinicauda | reverse complement strand
ATACTTGCTATTTTCAGTCTCTGCAATACTTGCTATTCTCAGTCTCTGCAATACTTGCTGTTTTCAGCCTCTGCAATACTTGCTATTCTCAGTCTCTGCAATATTTGCTGTTAGGGTAATGCAGGGCATGTATTCTCTGATTAATAATGTACAGTACTTATAAATAAATGGTCTGATTTCATTTTTAATGTACTCAAGTAGACAATCACACGATTTTCTCTATCTCAAGCTAATAAACCATAATTTCTAACTTCCAGGGAGACGAAGGCTGGAACGACATGTACCATGTGGATGGAGCTTGGGTCAACCTCAATCTTGTTGACGCTAATGATAACGCCCCTGTCTTCACCACGGACAACGCCCAACTCACATTGGCTGAAGACACGGCCCCCGGGACCCTGCTGGCTACTTTCACTGCCCACGATATCGATGGGGTAAGGATGATTTATGTTTGCCTTAGCAGCCCATGTCTTACTTGACTTGTCCAAGCAACCCTTGTTTCACATAAATTGTCCTAGCAGCCCGTGACTCATCTAACTAATTCCAGCAATCTTTGTCTCACTTAACAACGTGTCTTAGCCCACTGCTCTTACTTGACTGGTCTCGCCTCTCTGTCTCTCACTTAACATATTTTAGCACATTCTGTTTCACTTGCCTCGGCACCCTGTTTCTCTACTCAACTTTTCCTAGCTTTTTGTGTCTCACTTAACTCTTTCGAGCTCTGTGTGTCTCACTTTGTCTCACTCAACTTATCCGAGCTCCCTGTGTTTCACTTAACTTGTCTAAGCACCCATTGTCTCACTGTACTTGTCCTAGGATCCTGTGTCTCCGTTAACTTAACATAGAACCCTGTGTCTCACATAATTTTTCTGCAGCACCCCATGTCTCACTTAATTTTACCTAACACCCTGTGTCTCACATAACTTTTCTTAACATCCCGTGTCTCAATTGATTTATCCTAGCACCCTATGTTTCATTTAACTGTCCCCAGTACCCTGTGTCTCACCTAATCTATCCAGGACATTGTAAACCAAACGTGTCCCAGGACACCATGTCAATCTACCAAACTTATTCTAGAATGCCAGGCTCTACCTAACCTTCTATAGGATCGTGTGTTATTCCTTACCTTTCCCGTTTCACTGTCTCTGACTTTACACATTTTACGTCCTACATAACCTAGTTAGGATGTCATATCCTATATAACCCGTTACTGTGTCCTATTTGATTGCCACTAGTACATGTTGTCCTTCTAAACTTCTTTTACAATGCCTTGTCAATCCTACATGTTCTAGTAAGGTGTGTCCTACCAAACTCATTTTATCATCATCACCAGTATAATGTATGTCAGTGCACCTCATGTTGTGTACTCTTATCGTTTATTAAGGCTCTTTTAAAGCATTACTATGACTCCTAGTTGCATTGGCTTTGTGTCCTATTTTTCATCCATCCCACCTTCATTTCTTTCATCTTGCTGCTCAACTTTGTTTAAGTTTTGCTCCCCGTTTCAAATTGGCATTCACTGTCCTCACATGCACCAGAGCTAGGCTCTATACTATAAATTCTAAATTCAAAGTTCAATTCTATCTCAAAGGACCATGTCCTCCTTCACGTGCCCAGGCTCTGAAGTGTGTCATACTAATTTTGTCGAAAGGTGCTGTGTCTGACCAACTCGTACTGAAGAATAGTTGTCTACAGAGGATACCATGCCATGCTTAACCAGTATATGAATACTTTTTTCCTCATGGAACACCTTGGCCTACATAATCTACCCTATCCAAACCAGATTACCCTCAGGTGTCGTTTTCTACCAAACCTACCTGTAGGTGTCGATTGTCACCTAACACATTCCAAGTTTCTGTAACCTACATAATTTTGCCACAGCATGCTATGTTATACCCAACCCATTCAAGGCTACTGCATCTAATGTAACCAGTAGTAAGATGTTCCAACAACCCAATAATCATTTACTCATTAGATATCTACGAACATTCCACAATTTTTTATTGGATTTATCTTGCAGTTTTGTTCTAGCTCATTGATCAACAGTTTCCTCTTGTTACCACTTCCGTATCACTTTGATTATTGGGAATACACTGCGTAAAACTTCAGGAAAACAACTATATATTCAGGTGCTACAGTTGCAAAGGTTATTGTTCTTGTAGATTAGTAAAACCATGAGTTTATTGGTAAGTCTACAAGTGTGTTGCAGATTAATTGTTCCACTGGAAAAAAATATACCAAAAAATAAATTAATAATCTTTTGCAATAAAATACCCCTTGTGGTGAAATCAAAGTGAGATTACGTTTATAATTGCAGTTATTACTCCCACGGAAAAAAGTAATTAATATAGGATTTAAAAGAGTTATCTCCGCTTTTTATGATTGGTAGAGAAAACAATTATAAAAATGATTAGAAACCTTTCAGCTTCCAAATGTGAAAGGTAAATTACATTGTCGAGTATTCTTATGAGTAATCAGCATGAAATGAAAAAAATGTTAGCCTGAGAGAAATTCGTACAAGACTCATTTTTTAATCTCTCAATATGAGATTTTTACTAAGCTGAGCAGTTAGATTGAGAGAAAAGGTCACCGAGGGTTTCATCTAAAGGGTAACACACCTCATAGGGATTAGTGCTACCGTGCACTGTTGGTATTACTAAGGGATCTTTGAAACATTACTTTTATGTGTAGCTGTACCCAAATGTTATCATTCTGTTGTATCCATAATTAATGTACGTGACCCGTCAAAAATGACAGTTAATATATAGGTATGCACACATACAGATTAATCTCTTCCCAAACCCTCCCCCTTTCTAACTACAACATGGCAGTTTCAGCAATTTTTAGAAGATTGTGATTTCTCAGTGTACCTCTAGGGGGTATCCTCCTCAACAGGGTATAACTGCTCCATTTCACCGTACCCAAGGGAAGGGGACAGACCGACAGACCGAGTAGTCATCCATCTGGCAATGCGGTTGACTGATTGGAAGGGAATTATATATATATATATATATATATATATATATATATATATATATATATATATATTTATTTATTATAAAGGGAAGATGCTGTCCAACCTTCTTCAGCTCTTATTGTTAATGACTGACCTGCCTGGTCCCAACGCCCAATTGATAATTCGTAAAGAAAAATAGCACTTGATTGATTTATGCGATTAATGAATTGTGATTAGATGAATATATTGGTATATAATAATTTTAGCCTTTTTGATAATAATCATGAAATGAATAATTAGTCATATAGGTGAATTAAATGTGCAAGAGAATATAATAAAAGACAGTTTTGAGGAACGATTTTTCTTTTTTCTCTGGGCTCTAATGAACATGAATAGACCATCTTTATTATTTTTCACATAAAATTAAGTTGGAAGGAGGTTATGTTTTCGCCCCTGTTTGTGTGTTTGCTTATGTGTGTGTATTTTTTTGTGAACAGCTCCTGGCTACAATTTTAATCACTGAGTATTGAAACTTGCAAGGACTAACTTATGTAAAATGCTGAAAATTATTAAATTTTGGAATGTCAAGGTCACGGTCAAGCAAAATGTCCAATTCACGTAATCAGCCATAAGTTTGAACATCGTTCTCACAGACTTCAAACTTGGTTCATATTTGAGTGTATGAAAATCCACGCCAGTTATTACATGTTTGGATCAAAGGTCAAGGTTAAGGTCGTGAAATAAGCTGCTGCGGCGGAGGTCTGCACTCTACTGAGTGCCCCTCTCATTATGTGAATGTAATTAGTAAGAAAAATATTGAGATAGCCAAAGAAAATGATAATTGCAATGTATATTTTTGTCAGTCGAATAAAAATACATAAATAGATCGAAGGTTTTAACAAAAGACTTTAGTTGTTATTTACGAAGATAATTATTATAATTGAACAGGTGCGGTGGAATTTTATTTTCATTTGAAAGTCTTTGCTTTGTTATTGGATATCTAAAATCTCTCTCTCTCTCTCTCTCTCTCTCTCTCTCTCTCTCTCTCTCTCTCTCTCTCGATTATGATATGTATACATATCGTATAAGATATCTCTCTCTCTCACTCTCTCTCTCTCTCTCTCTCTCTCTCTCTCTCTCTCTCTCTCTCTCTCTCTCTCTCAGAAAACATATCACTAGTACAGATTATAGAATGTTCATGTGTACATATCATGTAAGTCTCTCTCTCTCTCTCTCTCTCTCTCCGTTCAAAAAATTTCCATTCACTTTCAGCATCAATTTTTTCATCTCGTTTTTTTTCTCATCTCCGTTTTAATATATCTTAATAATCTAGACTTTTTATGTCCTCGTATGAGGAGGCTTAATTATTTTTCTATCTTGACCAAGGAGAATTTTTCCTCACTTTTCTCCTCACTTTTTTTTCCTCACTTTTTTTCCTCACGTCTTCCATTTTCTTCTCCATTATTTTTTTCTCCTCCTTTCTCTCTCTTTACGTCTTTTGCGAAATACCACTTCGGTCCCAGTTCTCAGAAAAATGAGAAAGAAATGCCGAAGAAATTTGTTAAGCTTTACTCCTCTCTCCTCACCCCCTTTCCCCTCTTTCTCTCCTCCCCCCACCTCACCAACCCTGAGGGACAATTTTTTTTTTTTGTCTTTTGTCTTTTTCCCTTTTCCTTTTCCTCAGTATTTTCTCCTGTCGAGAAAGCAATCTCCTCCTCTTTCTCCTGGCAAAAGGAAAAAGACTATGCTTCCATATGCTTCCATGGGCGTCCTTTTGCATAATGCTTGCTAATAAAGAATATGAAACTTCATTGGATCCATAATGAAAGGGGAATGTTTAGAGTGGTCATATTGGTCGGGAGGAAGAAATTAGTTATTCTTGAAGGAAAAAACAAACAGTGCTCAAAGGACGTTTTCTAATAACTTAAAACTTTTCAGTATTTCAAAACATTGGTGTTGTAAAATCATCTTTAAACTTTCCGGTATTACAAAAAATTGGTGATATTTATTTTTTGAACAGTACAAAATTTTCTAATACCGACTTGAAACTTCTCAGTATTAAAAAAATAGGTGATATTTATATTTTATTTTGTAATATTGATTTGAAACTTTTCAGTATTACAAAAGAATGGTGATATTAATTTCAAACAATGAAACATTTTGTAATATCAACTTGAACCTTTTTAGTATCACAAAAAAATATTTCTATTTCTATTTTAAACGATAAAACATTCTGTAATATCGACTTAAAAATTTTCAGTATTACAGAAAAAAAAAATCGTGATATTTATATATTCAACTTTACAATATTTTTCAATAACTTAAATCTTTTTTAGCATTAAAAACATATGTAATATTTATATGTTAAACTACAGCATTTTGTAATATCAACTTAAGCCCTTTTCAGTACTAAAAAAAAGAATTGTTAATGTTTATATTTTAAACAGTACTTACAGGGCATTTTGTAAAATCAACTTAAACGTTTTTCAGCATTGCAAAAATGGGCAATATTTATATTTTATTTAATGTTGTTAAGGATTAGTTAATCAATTATTATTATGTTGATGGAAAACTTTTTCCAATGAAATTTTACAATCCTAGTTGTACTGTATATTGCTTGCTTTGTGGTTCATAAAGTAAACCGAAGCCAGTAATACTACACTACGGATTATCCAGGATATACAAGAATTACCCCGGACCGTCAGAACCATGATCCTGGTTCGTTCCGGTCTATTGGGGAAGAAAAGACAGTCCACGATAAAATTGTTTTATTGTGTGTGTGAGAGAGAGAGAGAGAGAGAGAGAGAGAGAGAGAGAGAGAGAGAGAGAGAGAACGTGTATTTACCTTGCACAAGGGTTATATATGCACTTTTAGACAGACAAGCTTAAGATTGATCCACACACACACACACACACATATATATATATATATATATATATATATATATATATATATATATATATATATATATATATATATATATATATATATATATATATCGTCCAGGACTAGGCTTCTACCCCGGACATCGACGTTCACCCCCGGATGTATGTTTTTGACATGAAAAAACATCTGGGGTGACACGCCGGACAATCATTGACCTTCCCGGATTGCCAAGAACCGAGACAATCTGGGAGGTCGCTATGCCTTTAGCATAACACACAAATAGTTCATTGATGTATGATAGGTCTTGCTAAGCAGTTGATATTCTGACGTTTAGGTTGAAATGAAAATTAAGATTATTCGATAAATTTGTTAATGTGTAGTAATGTCAATCTTTTTTCATCGTTTGCATTATTGCTGCTGTTGTTTATATTGACAACACATTTATAAGGAATAATTCAAGCCAGATCACGAAGTATCGAATGATTTATACTATAGGAGAAAGGTGTATGTATTATCAATTTTATTAAAGACTTCTTAACTCTGAATGACAACACCTAAGACCCAAACTGGCAAATTTAACCACCTCACCAAAAAATAACCTTCCAGTTTTTTAAATTCTCTAATGGCATTCAAAGCTCTGAATGACAATAACTAAAACGTAAGTCAGCAAATTTTCCCAACTTGCCAAAACCTAACCTTTTAAACCTTTCCACTTCGTCAGGCTGGGAAAAGTCGCGTCAGCTACTCAATCGCTCCAGCCAGCGATCCTGGAGGCGTCTTCGGAGTTGACAGAGCGGGAACGGTCAGATTGCTCTCTAGTCTGGACAGGGAAACTGCCGACGCCCACAACGTACTGGTTCTGGCTACAGATGACGGCATCCCTCCAAGAACGACAACTGCTACTCTCTTGGTAGGTTTACAATATGATTTTGCTGTTGGCAAACGGCTTTTACTTTTAGATGGCTATGCGATCCTGAAGGCGTATTCTTCGTGTGCGCAAAAACATTTTAGGATAGTTGACTGTGTATATATATTTACTATTATTATTATTATTATTATTATTAGAAATGTAATCTACAACCCTTGTTGGCAAAGGAAAATTGCCGAATATATATTTATATATATATATATATATATATATATATATATATATATATATATATATATATATATATATATATATATATATATATATATATATATATATATATATATATATATATATATATATATATATGTGTGTGTGTGTGTGTGTGTGTGTGTATGCGTGTGTGTGCGCCCAGTATCTATAGAAATTCTGCTAAAAAGACAGTCATGAGGATGAAGGTGCTAGCACCATCTACACTTCGATTCGTTAGTGAACTTTAGGCTGGGAGACGTACCACGAACCTTGCCAATACGAACCAAGTAATGTAAAAGAGCAGTGGTTTACTTATTCAAAAGAAATTATTACATTTCAATGGTATTGAATTTTTCTGATATTTTGGTTTAATTTTAAAGTAAATTGATATTTAATTGTTATAAACGATATATTTTTAATTCAGAAAATGATTAAAAGGCGAATCATGTTTAACCTTTTACATCGCCTGCAAATTCCTGTAAAGGTTAAAGATGATCGTCTAGATATTTATTCTCTTGCAATATATGAGCAAATCTTGAAACGATTTTCGAAATAAAAATGCACGAGAGAAATTGTTTTATGACAGTGGAAACCTCTTCGAACATTTGCATATTTTATATGCGTTCCAAATAGTTCCAATATTTTTACACTCCCAACCAACTCTAAAATTAACAAGTATAAAAGCATAGTCAGAATAAATTATGAATAATTCAGAAATCTACCAGTATTGTTGCAACATGCGAATCTATATGATAATTTATTTCGACGCCATTACAAAGCCTGACCTTTATACCTCACTGAGCTGACGGGTAAGGCAAGTATAATGTTTTTTCTGTGCCGTTACAAAGTCAGTGTTCCCAGTTACTACTACCAAGACTGTTGGAGCTGTAACACATGGTAAAACGGAATATATGTTTACCTGTAATGAATAAAGAAAATATAGAAGCAATGCCTTAGAATTAAGGAAGTTAGAAACACTAACTAAAGAAGTTGCCCCGTATATTAGAGAGGCTCTGGAAGTTATGAGGTAAAAGTATGCAAGTTGTGTTGTCTTGTGTAGGAGGTAAGTAATAATAATGAACTTTCTGCAGAGTGCAGTGCTTTCCACCTATGCTTCTAATAATGTGGGCGTGCCCACAATTATAGTGTTGTGGAGAAAGCAACAACGAACTTGGAACCTTCTTTTAAAGGTTTAAACGTCTCTCATGAATGGTAGGGGAAAGGGACAGTGACATTGCCCTATCGAGCATGACAATGCCCTAGAAACTGACCATATATATACATATATATATACTGTATATATATATATATATATATATATATATATATATATATATATATATATATATATATATATATGATCAGCGCCCAAGCCCCCTCTCCATCCAAGCTAGAACCAAGGAGCGCCAGGCAATGGCTGCTGATAATTCAGCAAAAAGACCTATAGACTCCTCCAAACCCCCCATCTTTAGCTCACAAGGATGGTGGGGATGCAGCGACCAAAGAGACTAAAGAGTTTGAACGGGTCTCGAACCCCAGTCTGGCTTTTACCAGTCAGGGACGTTACCACGTAGGACACCACAACCCAGAATGATGTATTCTTTAACAGTTTTGATTTACCTGGTGCCCATTTTATTAACCAGGCATAGATTTATTAACTTGGAAAAGGGCAGGACCTGAAGCACCTGTCAATTTGAAAGTATTCCACAATTCCGATTTATGAGCAAGTACTGGACTTGGCTACTCTAGTTACCTCACCTTTTTTTCCACCTAGAACCCGGAACTCTATACATTCCCTCATGTTTCCATATGCTATAACTAATCAGGAAACAAATTCAAGTTTCATTTGATGTTTATATGAAAGGATACGTAACAACTCGTATTTGTACAACTACAACAACAAATGCAACCGTTTCCTGTCCAATGCAGGACAAAGACCTCGTCTTTATTTCTGTCTGGGGTTTGGTTAGTTTTCATCACCACGGTGACCAGTACAGTTGGTGATGGCGGGAAACTTTTGTCTGATAGTTCACAGCAAACCATCCTAATATAAGCGTTCCTGACAGTTACAGCTTTGCTGGTCATCTCGTCTTTATTCATGATTGGAGTTTAGCTAGTTTTCATAACCATGGTGGCCAGTGTGGATTGGTGATGGTGGAAGATTTGTCTGATCGTTCACAGCAAACCATCCTAGCTTAGGTGCCCCTGACAGGTACAGCTTTGCCGGTCATGGTGATACACAAACTCTTCACCACGTTAAGATATAGGGTTACTGTGGCCACATTGGTAACGTCTCTGCCTGGTGTTTGCCAGTCGGCGGTTTGAGTCCCGCTCAGACTCGTTAGTGCCATTAGTGTCTGTAACCTTACCATCCTTGTGAGCTAAGGTTATGGGGGGGGGGGTTGGTGTTGGGGAGCCCATAGGTCTATCTGCTGAGTCATCAGCAGCCACTGCCTGGCCCTCCCTGGTCCTAGCTTGGATGGAGAGGAGGCTTGGGCGCTGATCATATAATATACGGTCAGTCTCTAGGGCATTCTCCTGCTTGCTAGGGCAATGTCACTGTCCTTTGCCTCTGCCATTCATGAGCTGCTTTTAAACCTTTAAACACGTATGACTTTATGTACACTAATCCAGCGAATTATTACAGTAGAGTGTATATCAAACGAACATATTTTGTGTACCCTGTGTAGGTATACTTTGTGTACCCTGTGTATGTGTATAGCACGTGCGTTCGCCCACCGTATGTCAGTGTATCTAAAGAGGTTACGCCGGAGCCAATCTCTCAGAAGGGTTCCAAATGGATCGAATTTCCATTCGCTCTTGTTCTATGGTGTACTCGCTATCTAGTCTCGCATTATGTGAGAGTGGCACAGTTGTGAGGGAATTGATATTAGGCAATTCATTGGGGTATTTTACTCGTAATTGCTGTTATTGAGGCTTTGGAATGAATAATTCATTGGGTAATAACTCGATGAATAAATGGGGGTGTTGTTACCTCCGTCGTCGAAGTTGGAAGGAGGTTATGTATTACCCCTTGTTTGTGTGTGTGTTTGTTTGTTTGTGATAAGCTTCGTGGCCACAATTTTAACCTTAGAGTGATAAAACTTGCAGGGAATTATGTTATGTAAAAAAAAGCTTGAAGTGATTAAATTTTGGAAGGTCAAGGTCACGGTCGAGCAAAAGGTCGAGAAATAAGCTGCGCTGTCCGAGTTTATGATTTACCTCCTGTTTGTGCGTGTGTGTGAACAGCTTCCTGGCAACAATTTTAATCGTAGAGTAATGAAACATGCAGGGATTAACTGTTATGAAACAAAAAAATTAGAAATTATTAAATTTTGGAAGGTCAAGGTCACGGTTAAGCAAAATGTCCAATTCACATAATCATCCATAAGTTTGGACATCGTTTTTACAGAGACTTTAAACGTGGTTCATATTTGAGTGATTAAAAATCCACACCAATTAATACATGTTAAGGTCAAAGGTCAAGGTCGAGTAAAAGGTCGAAAAATAAGTTGCCGCTGAGGTCTGCGCTCTAGTGAGTGCCCCTCTAGCTTAAAAGTAAATTACATTTTTAAGGAAACTGAAGTAATTCAGAGGATTATTTTCCTTTATGTAATTTTATTTAAAGAAATGAAATTATTAACTTGAATTATTTCACTTAACATTGAAATAATTACAAAATTATCGACTCCATGACCTTTATACCATTTTTTGGGGGGGGGGGGGTGGATTTTGTTATAATGTTCCTAGTATCATATACTGTAAGCCCTAATATGAAATCATCAATTGAATGGTATCCCCGACCCCAGCCATGTGTTTTATGGTTCAAATTCTATATATTCATCCATTTATTACTTCAGTTGTAAATAAGGATTTCAGATATTGATATAGATATTCAGTTAATGTATACTAACATGAATAGTTATGAGAAGAGAGAGAGAGAGAGAGAGAGAGAGAGAGAGAGAGAGAGAGAGAGAGAGAGAGATGAATAAAATTTAGGCAATTTAGTTGAAAAGGGATATAAAACTACGATTTTATTATTATTATTATTATTATTATTATTATTATTATTATTATTATTATTAGGTGAACGTCACAGACGTGAACGACAACCCGCCTTTCCTGGCAAAACCCGAAGAAGTGCAAGTGCTGGAGAACGCCAAGCCGCAGGTCGTAGCCGAGGTCAAGCTGGGTGACCCCAACGACTGGAGAGAAGGTCACGGTCCTCCCTTCACGATAGTCTTAGATCCGAGAGCTCCGCCCCACATTAAGTCAGCGGTCAAAGTCAGATTCGAGAAAAGTAAGTATAGTCAGATGGGTCTGCCCCTCTCATATTGTCCTTCCTGGTCTTAAGAAATTGTCAAAACCATCAGGTTATTTCAAGTGGGTCTGCCCCTGTCATATTGGCCATCTTATCTTGAGGAATTGTCAAAATTTTTGGGTTATTTCAAGTGGGTCTGCCCCTGTCATATTGTCCTTCTTTCTTCATAGTCTTGAGAAATTGCCAAATCATCAGGTTATTTCAATTGGGTCTTCCCCTCTCATATTGGCCTTCTTATCTTGAGAAATTATCAAAATCATCAGGTTATTTCAAGTGGGTCTGCCCCTGTCTTATTGTCCTTCATTCTAGTCTTAAGAAAATGTCAAACCCATCAAGTTATTTCAAGTGGGTCTACCCCTGCCATATTGTCCTTCATTCTGGTCTTGAGACATTGTCAAAACCATCTTGTTATTTCAAGTGGGTCTACCCCTGCCATATTGTCCTTCTTCCTAGTATTGATAAATTGCCAAAACCATCAGGTTAGCTCAAGTGGGTGTGCCCCTGTCTTATTGTCCTTCTTTCTGGTACTGAGAAATTGTCAAAACCATCTTGTTATTTCAAGTGGGTCTGCCCCTATCATATTGACCTTCTTATCTTGAAATTGTCAAAACCATAAGGTTATTTCAAGTGGGTCTGCCCCTGCCATATTGTCCTTCTTCCTAGTATTGATAAATTGCCAAAACCATCAGGTTAGCTCAAGTGGGTGTGCCCCTGTCTTATTGTCCTTCTTTCTGGTACTGAGAAATTGTCAAAACCATCTTGTTATTTCAAGTGGGTCTGCCCCAGTAATTTTGTCCTTCTTATCTTGAGAAATTGTCAAAACCATCTTGTTATTTCAAGTGGGCCGGCCCTATCATATTGACCTTCCTATCTTGAAATTGTCAAAACCATAAGGTTATTTCAAGTGGGTCTGCCCCTGTCATATTTTCCTTCCTTCTTCCTGGTATTGAGAAATTGCCAAAATCACCATGTTGTTTGAGACCTGAAATTATATAGATGGGCCTGCCCTCCTTGCATGGCTCTCTTTCTTTCTGATATTTGTTTAAATAGGTCTGCTCCACTCACTACTTCCCTTCCTCCCGCAGGAGGCGACGAAGGGAGAGGCGTGGGCGTCGTGTCGACCAAAAGCGCTCTGGACCGGGAGGAGCGACGCGTCCTTTTAGTTCCTTTGCTGGTGGGGGACGCTGGATCTCCACCGCTCTCCGCCACCGTGACCTTGACCCTCCACGTAGCTGACCTCAATGACAATCCTTTGGCGCCGGCGTCAAAGGTCATCACTGTACATACTGTCCAGGTGAGAGAGAGAGAGAGAGAGAGAGAGAGAGAGAGAGAGAGAGAGAGAGAGAGAGAGAGAGCATGGAGTCAGTGTGTGATCCATGTTGGATGTTTGAAATAATGGAGGATTCTTTTTATCAAAAGAGTAGTTTCGTTCCGAGAGAGAGAGAGAGAGAGAGAGAGAGAGAGAGAGAGAGAGAGAGAGAGAGAGAGAGAGAGATTTTATTAGTCCTTTTTCACTCAATGTTTTTGTGATGAAACAAATAATGCAAAAAAAAAAAAAAAAAAACATTACTTTTATAAGGTAAAATAATGCTGATTTAAATATCTTGTTTTAAAATTGGTTCTGTCGTCTTCAGTTTTTTTTTTCTGTATTCAATTCTCATTTCATTCTGACTAGTTTTCTTCTTCCATTCATTTATCATTCGAGTCTTCTTACTGTCTTTCTTTCGTATTTTATTATTTCGTATTTTTTTTCCTTTTTCTCTTTCTTCAAATACTGTTTTTATTTGTTCTCATGTTCTTATTCTTACATCTGCTTTCATTTCTTATCGTTTATTCTTCTTTTTTTTTTTTTTGGTAACCTTTTGAAAACAACAATGTGTAACAATCTGTTGGAAGGGAGTTGGAACCCCATAGAAGCTTTGGGAAGCCTATAGGTGTACCTATTGAGTTACCAACAGCTATTGCCTGACCCTCCTTGGTCCTAGCTTGGATGAGAGGGGTCATGGGTGCTGATCATATGTATATATCATTGTTCTGTCCCTTGCCACTCATGAGTAACCTTTAAATCTATATACCTTCAATCTCATCCATTTACTTGTGTTTCTCCTCTCCCCAGTTTCGTTTTTTCTTTAGTTTTTCGTCTAATTATTTTCACTTCTATCGTCTTTTGTTTCCTTTCATTCCCACCTTTTTTGCTCCTTCTCCTCCTCTTCTCTTCATTTTCCCTCATTCCCATCCTCTTTCTTTGCTTTTATCTTATTCCCATCCTCCTCCTTTCCTTTTCCCTCATTCCCATCCTTCTCCTTTCTTTTTCCTCCATTCCCATCCTCCTCCTTTCATTTCACTCATTCCCATCCTCTTCCTTTCCTTTCCCCTCATTCCCATCTTCTTCCTTTCCTTTTCCCTCATTCCCATTCTCTCCTTTCCTTTCCCCTCATTCCCATCCTCTTCCTTTCCTTTTCCCTCATTCCCATTCTCTCCTTTCCTTTCCCCTCATTCCCATCCTCTTCCTTTCCTTTTCCCTCATTCCCATCTTCTTCCTTTCCTTTTCCCTCATTCCCATCTCTCCTTTCCTTTCCCCTCATTCCCATCCTCTTCCTTTCCTTTTCCCTCATTCCCATTCTCTCCTTTCCTTTCCCCTCATTCCCATCCTCTTCCTTTCCTTTTCCCTCATTCCCATCTTCTTCCTTTCCTTTTCCCTCATTCCCATCCTCTTCCTTTCCTTTCCCCTCATTCCCATCCTCTTCCTTTCCTTTCCCCTCATTCCCATCCTCTTCCTTTCCTTTTCCCTCATTCCCATTCTCTCCTTTCCTTTCCCCTCATTCCCATCCTCTTCCTTTCCTTTTCCCTCATTCCCATCTTCTTCCTTTCCTTTTCCCTCATTCCCATCCTCTTCCTTTCCTTTCCCCTCATTCCCATCCTCTTCCTTTCCTTTTCCCTCATTCCCATCCTCTTCCTTTCCTTTCCCCTCATTCCCATCCTCTTCCTTTCCTTTTCCCTCATTCCCATCTTCTTCCTTTCCTTTTCCCTCATTCCCATCCTCTTCCTTTCCTTTCCCCTCATTCCCATCCTCTTCCTTTCCTTTCCCCTCATTCCCATCCTCTTCCTTTCCTTTCCCCTCATTCCCATCTTCTTCCTTTCCTTTTCCCTCATTCCCATCCTCTTCCTTTCCTTTCCCCTCATTCCCATCCTCTTCCTTTCCTTTTCCCTCATTCCCATTCTCTCCTTTCCTTTCCCCTCATTCCCATCCTCTTCCTTTCCTTTTCCCTCATTCCCATTCTCTCCTTTCCTTTCCCCTCATTCCCATCCTCTTCCTTTCCTTTTCCCTCATTCCCATTCTCTCCTTTCCTTTCCCCTCATTCCCATCCTCTTCCTTTCCTTTCCCCTCATTCCCATCCTCTTCCTTTCCTTTCCCCTCATTCCCATCCTCTTCCTTTCCTTTCCCCTCATTCCCATCCTCTTCCTTTCCTTTCCCCTCATTCCCATCTTCTTCCTTTCCTTTTCCCTCATTCCCATTCTCTCCTTTCCTTTCCCCTCATTCCCATCCTCTTCCTTTCCTTTCCCCTCATTCCCATCCTCTTCCTTTCCTTTTCCTCCATTCCCATCTTCTTCCTTTCCTTTTCCTTCATTCCCTTCTTTTTACTCCTCCTTCTCCTTTCCCCTCATTCCCATCCTCTTTCCTTTTCCCTCATTCCCTTCATTTTCATTTCCTTTTCCCTCATTCCCTTCTTTTTACTCCGCTTTTTCCTTTCCCCTCATTCCCATCCTCTTCCTTTCCTTTCCCCTCATTCCCATCCTCTTCCTTTCCTTTTCCTTCATTCCCATCTTCTTCCTTTCCTTTTCCTTCATTCCCTTCTTTTTACTCCTCCTTCTCCTTTCCCCTCATTCCCATCCTCTTTCCTTTTCCCTCATTCCCTTCATTTTCATTTCCTTTTCCCTCATTCCCTTCTTTTTACTCCGCTTTTTCCTTTCCCCTGATTCCCATCCTCTTCCTTTCCTTTTCCCTCATTTTCCTCCTCTTCCTTTCATTTTCCATCATTCTGATCCTCTTCCTTTGCTTTTCCCTCATTCTCATCATTTTCCTCTCCTTTTCCATCATTCCCATCCTCTTCCTTTCTTTTCCCTCATACCCATCCTCCTCCTTTCATTTTCTCCCATTCCCTTCTTTTTACTCTTCCTCCTCTCCTTTCTTTCACTTTTCCCTCGTTCCCATCCTCTTCCTCCTCTCCTTTTCCCTCATTCCCATCCTCCTGCTTCCTTTTCTCTATTTCCCATGCTCTCCCTTTCCTTTCCCCTCATTCCCAACCTCTTCCTTTCCTTTTCCCTCATTCCATTCTATTTACTCCTCCTCCTTCCCCTCATTCACACCAGCTTTGTCCTCCTCCTAACCTCCTACCCTCAACTAACACCCCCTCCCCTTTTATCTCATAAACCCACCAGCTCTCTCAGCCCCCCGTTTCAGTCCTCAATTGCATTTCCTCCTCCTGCAGTATTGCTTTATCTAGCCCCCACGCCCTTCCTTCTCGCAGCCCCAGACGACGCCCGTCCCCCTCGGCAGGATATACGTGAAGGACCCCGACGACTGGGACGCCGCCTCCAAGACTTACCGCTGGAAACAGCAGCATCCGAATTTTTTGCTCAATACGAAGACGGGAGATCTCTCAATGAAGCCTGCTACTAGAGATGGGAGGTGAGTTGCCAGTTATTATTATTATCATTATCATTATTGTAGTAGTAGTAGTAGTAGTAGTAGTAGTGACAACCTTAGTTTGAAAAGTAGGATGCTATAAATTCAAAGGCTAAATCAAGTAATTTCACGCCAATTCATACATGTTAAGGACAAAGGTCAAGGTCAAGGTCGAGCGAAAGGTCGAGAAATAAGCTGCTACGGCGGAGGTATGCGCTCTACTGAGTGCCCCTCTAGTTATTATTATTATTATTATTATTATTATTATTATTATTATTAACTCAGCCACAACCCTAGTTGGAAAAGCAGGATGCTTTAAGTCCAAGGGCTCCAACCATAGGTGGAAAAGCAGGATGTTATAAGCCCAAGGGCTCCAACAGGGAACAATTAATCAGCGAGGAAAAAAAATATTATGATTATAGTTATTATTATTATTATTGTTGTTGTTGTTGTTGTTGTTACAAGCTAAACTTTAACCCTAGTTGGAAAAGCAGGATGCTATAAGCCCAAGGGCTCCAACAAGAAAAACTAGCCCAGTTAGGAGAAAGAATAAGGAAATAATCAAACTACAAGAGAAGTAATGATCAATTAGAATAACATTTTAAGAACAGTAACAACAATGAAATAAATCTTTCTTATATAAACTATAAAAAGATACTTATGTCAGCCTGTTCAACACGAACAGCCGTGACCCGAGAGAGGGCTCCAATGTAGTATTGTCTGACCAGTTAAAGGACCCAATAACTCTCTAGTGGTAGTATCTCAACGGTTGGCTGGTAATTTAGCCAACTTACTACTAAGTACCTCTTGGGGTGCACTGTAATCGACACTTTCTTTTTAACCTTTTATCTTCGAATCTATTTCATTTCTTCCATCTTTTGTCTAGCAATATTTAATGTTTGTTTCATAGCTTTAGACAAATTGTTTTATATTTTTGAAAATATGTTTTCTCCTGTAGATTTGAATCAAAGTGGGTTTGTAAATTCTTCTTTAAACAAAAGCCAGGCTGACACTTACACGAATTTGTGGCACGCATTGTCACGACTCGAGTCGTGAACTGGTGTGAAATGTTCGTAAGCCCGTCGTGACATCGTGGCATGTCGTGACGAGAATTTTGAAATGTTAAAAATTTTGGTCACGACAAAATTTTGTGACTGGGTCGTGAACTATGCGGGAAGTACGCAAACTATGCGTGAACTCGTCGTGCCAGTTCGTGTCAATGTGGACAGGTCAGCTGTAATTCTGAGGTAATTGTTGCTCTTTTATTGATCTTCCAGTTCGTGCCACAAAATGTCACGACTTGCCACGACAAATTCGTGGCAAAAAGTCGTGCTAGTGTCAGGGTACCCAAACTGTGTTTGAGAGAAATTAGTTTTTAAAAAATTATAAGTATCTTGATATTTCTTCTATTTACACATTTTAATATAAATGTAGGATAGATAATTCAAGATATTTTGTATAGATATTCTTCTGTGTGAAAAAAAAATTTATAGTGGAATTTAAATTTCTGAAAATTTTCTAGTGTAAATTTTGACTGAAATTGCTATACAATGTAAAATAGAAATTTGCTCATATTTCTCTGATGGTGTAATCCTTTTGTTTTTAATTAATTGATTTAGTTTTATTGAGGCTTGAATAAAATGTATTATGTATTTAGATCCTGTTTTTTTATATCCGTTTGGAAATAAATAATTGCTAAATATTTGAGTTATAAAACATGAACAAAAATATGATTTCATATCAGCTAGCAACTAGTACATAATTAATTAATAAAAAAAAACTATCAACCTATAAATTATTTTAACAAACTTATATATCAAACAATGTCACAATAAAAAAAAACCCTTCTAAATAACGCCATTTATTTCTCTCCTCCAGCTATGACCTGGGCTTTTCTGTCAGCGATGCCAGCCAAGGTCAGTCTGGGGTCAACGCTAAAGTCACCGTGAGGGTCAAATCCTTAAGTTATCGTGAGGTTAAAGCCGCCACGCCTATAACCTTGGCCATAAATCCCTACCGTATTGTCCGAGAAGAAAAGGTGAGGTCAGGGGAGAGAGAGAGAGAGAGAGAGAGAGAGAGAGAGAGAGAGAGAGAGAGAGAGAGAGAGAGAGAGAGAGAGAGAGAGAAATTCCTCACATTGTCAAAAAATACTATGACTACTGTCTGGAGGTCTTCCTGGGAGAGAGAGAGAGAGAGAGAGAGAGAGAGAGAGAGAGAGAGAGAGAGAGAGAGAGAGAGAGAGAGAGAGATTCCCACATTGTTTAAAAACTGGAACTATGGCTTGAGGTCATTGTGGCCAGGGGAGAGAGAGAGAGAGAGAGAGAGAGAGAGAGAGAGAGAGAGAGAGAGAAATTAACTCTAACATTGATTAGAAATAAAAAGAATATGATTTGCCTAGACGTCATTCTGGACAGAGAGAGAGAGAGAGAGAGAGAGAGAGAGAGAGAGAGAGAGAGAGAGAGAGAGAGAGAGATAGAGAGAGAATGTAATTTATGTAGTCGAATTGTCAGGTAAAATGATAGAAATACTATGAAAGCTATTTGTGGAAGTAATGTAGGTAGCTGAACTATAACGTAAAAGTTAGAGAGAAAGTTAGAAACTTCAGATATTACTATTGCAATTATACCAACAAAAACAACAATCAATCTGATTATTATTATTATTATTATTATTATTATTATTATTACTATTATTATTATTATTATTATTATGGCACAGAATAATATGAACCTCCTGGACTACTTGGTGTCCATGGTGAGAGAGTGGGTGTCCTTCAGCAAGGAAGAAGTGGAAGCAGTGTCCGTCCAGCAGGTCAAAGGTCCTCCTACGCCATCTACCCGGATATGGCTGACCTCACCTTCTCCTACGAACCTTCATCATATCCTCCTACACAGGAAACAGGAGGTGAGTTTGCGTCCCATTGCGGTGGTCAATTTTGTCTCCAGAATATGTGACCTTTGTAGTTGCTTTTGGACGAACTGGGTCAGTAATTAAAATGTGTACTAACAAAAGACCACCATCTAACCTACGGTTCCCTACCTAACCTATCCTAGGATATCTAACCTAACCTACGGTCCCCCACCTAACCTATCCTAGGATATCTAACCTAACCTACGGTCCCCCACCTAACCTAACATAGCAATCCCCATCTAACCTAACATAGGGATCCCCACCTAACCTAACCTATGGTCTCCCTCCTAACCTAACTTAGGGTTCCCGACCTAATGTACCTTGATAAACAAGAAGGTGGGCTGTCCCATGTCACTCAATGGATTTCAATTTGGTTGGTTCAGAAGTTACATTATCAATGTTATTTCAGTCATTAGGCCATAAATATGAGTAACTGAAGGGACTACTCTGTTCTGTATTCAACTTTCCATTTCCCATGTTTTTCCTACTTAAATCTAGATTCTTGTCACCTTCAAAAAGGCTCTGTGGGTACTTGTTTGTGATTTTTCTTATTTAATGAATGATCAGATCATGTTCCAGTAATTGAAAAGTAAATCGAAATGACCTGTTAAATATATGGTTTATGTTGTTTTGTATCGCCACATTAAATAATAATGTCTCGCTAATTGAAGTTATCAGTCAGTAGTTTTTGCTAAAAACAACTTCTAATACCCTTTTAAGTATACTGATATTCACTTCCAAGAATTTTTCATATAACAATGTACATTGAAAGGAGGAATGTTCAGGTAGTGCCTATCTAGCACTAACCATTGTTAGACCTAACGGATAATATGGGATGCCTTATTCTAAACCTGCTTTCTACATTTCATTCTATGTCCTGTTTTGGCATTCAAATCTTCGTTACCACTTAGACTAAGGGGGCATAATAAATTTTTAAGTAACATCCTATTCAAATACCCTCTTTGTTAGTGTAGTTTTTAGCAATGAGAGTGGCAAAGATTGATTATGTCTGCAGTAGTTGAAAATGTACAGTAGAGGTAGGGGAAGAGTGGCATTGGAAGTGACAGTGAGTATTTTTGTCTAATTTTATTAAAAGTTCTAGAGCTTGATAGGTGTAGAACTTATAGTGCTGGAAAGACTCAGGGAGGATGAAAGATAGCAATTGTGTCAGTTCCTTTTTTCTTAATTAGAAAGGATGAAATATGTCAAATACATTTAAAAAAAAAATAAGTTAGGACCAATAGAATGGCCTCAAAATAAAATCATTGATGGTAATTATGGTGGTAATGATAATGTTGATGATTCTACAGCTGGAGCATGCGATGGGTGTAAGCGTACTGGACGTGGGTGTTGGAGCTTGTAAGGAGAACTCCCACGACCAGTCTAGCATTTGCAGGGAGGGCTGCTCTGCCAGAGTGTCTCCGGGCAGTGGTTTTTCAGTGGTTGATGCCAACACCTCTGCTCTGGTGGGACCCTGGGTCAATATTCAAAATGGCTGCAGCTGCCAAAGTCCACATGAGTTCGAAGACGACACATGTTCTACCAACACTTGTTTGAATGGAGGCAGGTGTATTCCAACTGATACTGGGACTAGGTAAGGTTAAAGGACATCTGTACTAAGTGATGTATACAGGATTGGTGGGTATATATATATATATATATATATATATATATATATATATATATATATATAATATATATATATATATATATATATATATATATATATATAACGTGGTTAAAGATTTTGCATATCACCATGATTAGCAAAGCTGTACCAGGATGGTTTACTGTGAGCAATGAGACAAAAATATCCCACCATCACCAATCCACAGTTAGCCAGCATGGTGATTAAAACCTGCCAAACCCTAGACATGATTAATAACATGTTTGAGGTCTTTGTCCCGCAGGTGACTAGAAATGGTTGCATTTGTCGTTTTATATATATATATATATATATATATATATATATACATATATATACATATATATATATATATATATATATATATACATATATATATACATATACATATATATATACATATATATATATATATATATATATATATATATATATATATATATATATATATATATATGCACGCATGTGTGTGTGAGTGTGTGAGTGTGTGTGTGTGTACAGTACAGAGTATATATTATTACATTTCTTTCTTTTGTAAGTCATAATTTAATTCTTCAAATTAATTTTTCCTCCAGGTGTATCTGCCCACATGGAACATCTGGCTTTAGATGTAAGGTACTCATCCGTCACTTCGAAGGTGGAGGTGGAAAAGGGGGAGGGGCAGGAGGTGGAGGAGGAGGACCAGTGGCACTCAGTACGGGTAGTGGGTATCGTGGTGGCGGATGGGCATGGGTGCCATCCATACCCTCCTGCGCCGACGTCCACATCAGTTTGGATTTTTTTACCAGTAGCGAAGATGCCACGCTCTTGTACTCAGGCCCAGATCACCTAGTGATGCCCTCCTCAACATTCAGTGACATGTTCTCCCTCGAGCTGCGAGGCGGGAAACCCTCGTTGCAGCTGGACCTTGGAGCTGGCCCGTCAGTCCTCAGTCTCAACGCTTCCTATTCGCTTGCGGATTCGTCTTGGCATAGACTAGATGTAATCTGGAAGGACGAAGTGAGTTATATCATGTTTCATTCACTTATATTAATGAGGTTATACAATGGAGGGAAGAAATAGCCTTAGTTTTACATGGTCTGGATATGTATAGAAAATAGGAGAGGATAGAATTATCATGTCTCATTTACTTATGTGAGTAAGATTATACATTGAATGAAAAAAAAATAGCCAGGGTTTTACATGGTCTGGATATGTATAGAAAATAGAAGAGGATAGTTTGATACTGTCTCATTTACTTGTGTGAGTAAAATTTATACATTGAAGGGAAGAAATAGCCAAGGTTTTACATGATCTGGATATATATAGAAAATAGGAGAGGATAGTTTGATCATGCCTCATATACTTGTGTGAGTAAAATTTATACATTGCAGGGGAGAAATAGCCAGGGTTTTACATGGTCTGGATATGTATAGAAAATAGAAGAGGATAGTTAGATCATGTCGCATTTACTTGTGTGAGTAAGATTTATATATTGAAGGGAAGAAATAGCCAGGGTTTTACATAGTTTGGATATGTATAGAAAATAGAAGAGGATAGTTTAATCATGTCTAATTTACCTGTATGAATATTATTATACATTGAAGTGAACTGAAGAAGTAGCCAGGGTCTTACATAGTCTGATTATGTAAAGAAAATAGAAGAGGATAGTTTGATCATGTCTCATTACTTGTGTGAGCTAGAGTATACATAGGAAGGGAAGAAATAGCCAAGGTTTCACATGGTCCGGATATGTATAGAAAATAGGAGAGGATAGTTCGATCATGTCCCATATACTTGTATGAGTAAGATTATACTCTGAAGTGAAGAAATAGCCATGGTTTTACATGGTCTGGATATGTATAGTAAATAGAGATAGATTGATCATGTCTCCTTTAGTTGTGCGAGTAAGATTGTACTTTGGAGGAAGAAATTGCCAGGGTTTTACATGGTCTGGATATGTAGAGAAAATAGAAGAGGATATTTTTATCATGTCTCGTTACTTGTGTGAGCCATATTATACATGGGAGGGAATAAATACCCAGGGTTTTACATGGTCTGATTATGTAAAGAAAATAAAGAAAATAGTTTGATGATGTCTCATTTACTTGAGTAATAATATACATGGAAGTGAAGAAATAGCCAGGGATTTACATGTTCTGGATATGTAAAGAAAATAGAAGAGGATAGTCTGGGGAAAATATTTGTTTACGTTTTACATGGTCTGTTTGTATGAAATTATTAAGTGAAGATAGATTATTTAAAAAAGGCTATATACATAGGCTACCAAGTTTGCTAGAGTGAGGAGTGCAGAGAAAACTAGAAACTTCGAAATTTTTGGAAAAAAGACTAATGGAAAGAAATGAACCTTGAATCTAGGAGGTGTGAGAATAAGTCTAGAATATAAACGAATAGTTAGATATATCTATCAGAAACTGACTTCACACTACTGAGTCTTTATTGTGGAAAGGGGTTAAGGTTTGTGTTTAGCATATAAGATATATATATATATATATATATATATATATATATATACACACACATATATATATATATATATATATATATATATATATATATAATCGACAAACGTTTATAATTATTATAAATTCGACATCCGTATCCTCGCAGCTAGTCGAGATGATTGTCGACCTGTGTTCTGGAGGGAGCATAGACGGACCTCCCCCTAGACCATCCTCCAACGCCTCTTCCGCTACGCCCTCGCTATCTCCGCCCATTCCCCCTGATGCCCACACATGCAGAGGAGCAGCCAGGCTGCCGAGGGGCGCCAATCTCCTGAATACAGCTCAACCCCTTCAGTTGGGAGGCCTGGCTCATCCCCCTCCATCCCAAGCAGCTCACGGGTGGCCCACAGCTGTGTCTGGACTTCCGCTTAATGGATGCTTAAGAAATTTAAGAATCAATGGAGAGGTAAAAATGAATTGTTATTTATTACTAATTTATTAATTTGTTATTAATTACTAATAATTGTTGTTGAATAAAAGTAACATTTTTATTCATAGGTTTTTCAACGTAATATAACAAGGTATTCTCTTCAAAAGTTCAAACTTGCTTCGAATGTCTAATGTTGAAGAGGCTAAAATAAGTTTTTTTTTTTTATAGTTTGTTTATGAAATTATTTTAATGTTGTTGCATTTCTTGAAATATGTTATTTTAATTGTTTATTACTTCTCTTGTGTTCATTTCCATGTTTCTTTTTCTCACTGGGCAATTTTTTCCGTGTTGGAGCTCTTGGTCATATAACATATTGCTTCAACAACTAGGGTTGTATCTTAACTAGTAATAATAATAATAATAATAATAATAATAATGATAATAATAATAATAATAATTAGTGGATCTTTAAAATGCAGAGAATACAGTTTTCTGTTTTTCTTATTCCAGTTGGTTGACCTAGGGAACCAGATCCTCAGTGAAGGCAGTTCGCCCGGGTGCCCAGCTGTGGAGTGCGAAGCCAGTGGCCTCAGCTGTGGTGTCCATGGAAGGTAAGTGTCAGAAGGGACCTCTTAAAATGTCTTTGCCCTAGACACTTTTTGACTCGGGGTTAAGGCTCTTCCAAACGAGTTACAAATGCCCATAATTCTCTCATTTTGAAATAGTGTTACCAGATCAAACAGTCCAAGGCAGATAGTAGCCACAGGCAGGCGAACGTATGGTTTGGGTCAGGCTCTGGGCAGAGGGCCAGAGTGCAGTCAGACAGTAGTCAGGTGCCCATCCAGTGCCTCAACAATATGCACGAGCATTTAAGACGTAAAGAAAGAAAGTGGAATAGGTTAAAAACTGAAAGTACTTGGGTAGAATACAAAACTGCTGCGTGTCAATATAACTACCTACTAAGAAGGAAAAAAAAGTGAATACTATAAGTGAAAGATCCTCGAAGCAGCAACAGACATAAATAAGTTATATCGTCTCCTGTATGGTACGATGAGAAATGTAAAAGAAAAGAAGCTACCTGAGGGATACAGTGACCAGGAACTAGCAAATGATTTTCTAGTATTCTTTAAAAACAAAATTAAAACATAACCAGATCATTTGTATATACTCAACATCACATTAATAACCATTATACCCCCAAAGTACATACTGGTAAGTTTCACAAAACTCATCCCTTTACCCCCATGGACGTACCGGTACGTCCTTGCAATAATACACCAGGCACACAGACAAAATTAATATGATTTAACAACATAACTCAAGATGACATCACCAGAATTATCAAGAGAGCAAAGAAGACAAACTGCGCGATCGATCCTATGCCAATATCTGAAGTAATTGGAGAGAGAGACTTTTCTAGTCTTGCCGAAATAATAATGAGAATAGCAAATGCAAGCATGGATGAATGTAAGTTTCCTAAATCTGAGAAAATGGCTATAGTCACACCAGTTCTGAAAAATGCACTGGACTACCAGGAATTAAGCTCATATAGACCTATTTCAAATTTATCCTTTGTCTCTAAAGTGCTTAAATATGTAATTCTTGAACAACTAGTCAGCCACTTAGAAGTAATAGAAGCTTGGCCTGACAACCAATCTGCTTACAGAAAACTATACTCTACGGAGACAGCCATCTGCTCTGTTGTAAATGATATGCTAGAAATGATGGATGAAAATAAATGTGGTATTTTAATATTGCTCGATCTCAGTGCTGCTATTGATACAGTTGTGCATGAACTGCTGCTAAATGATCTACGGTCCATCGGCGTTGAAGATCAAGCTTTCGAATACCTAAAAGACTACTTGGTTGGTAGAAATTACTGTGTACAAATTGAAAACTTATTCATCATATGAACCCTTAAACAGAGGGGTACCCCAGGGGAGTGTACTTGGCCCAATCTTATTCTGCATCTATACTACTGGTTTATCGAAAATGCTACAAAGGCATGGCGTGAAGTTTAAACTATTTGCAGATGACACACAATTTTACTTCTCCATAAATGATATACATGACACTACTGAAACTCTAAACTGAATCCTTGATAGTGTTAGAGAATGGATGACATTTAAACAACTAAAATTAAATGAGAACAAAACTGAATTCATGGTGGTGGACAAGAAAAACAGCGTGAGAAACTTAGGTGATATTCAAATGAATATAAATAATGACTCGGTGCCGATATCTAGTAAAGTTCTAGATCTAGGTGTATTTCTTGACTGTAACCTGTCTCTAAATGCCCAAATAAATAATGTAATAAAAAGTGCTGGTTATCATCTAAGATTCTAAGAAATATTGCGTTTGTAAAAAACTACCTGGACGAAAATTCTGTTAAAAAAATTGTGATAAACTGTGTTATTACCAGGATTGACTACTGCAACTCTATCTACTACAATTTACCAAAAGTCCAACTTAAGAAATTACAAAACATAATAAACAGAGGAGCAAGACTGATAAAAGGTGTCCCTCCTAGAGAAAGGATCACTCCTATACTAATTGTTTTACACTGGCTGCCGATTAAAGAGAGAATTGAATTTAAAATATGTACAATAACCCACCAAGTTATCAGAACCGGCCGTCCAAAATACTTAAGAGAATTGCTACATATTGCGCAGTCAACAAACCTTGTCGACACGAAAATAGTTACAGATAACTTCAAACTGTTGGAACCTAGATATACGTCTACTTTAGGCTTTAGAGCCTTTAAGTATGCGGCCCCAAGACTATATAATAAGCTCCCATGAAACATTTCATATCACATATTGTTCATTTACTGTTAAATCGTCACTGTCAAAAGACTCATGCAATAAGAAAGTCTTCAGTTTCCTCTTGAAAGCCTTAATGTCTTCAATCATTCAAATGTATGAATGTATGTGTATTTGTGCTGTAAATGCAAATACATGTATAATGAAGTGATAACAATTTGTGTCACCTTTTTAGAACAAAATGTACATGCATACACATACATTCACATCTGAACATTTGTACTCCCCACAGGTGCCAGGGCTCCCCGGGATACCTAAGATGCGAGTGCCAACCCGGATGGTCTGGCAATAAGTGTGCCACAACCACCACTCCCACGTCCTTCCAGCTTAACAGTTACGTCAAACTGGCACTGTCCTTCACGCCTCTGGCCTACACCACCACTTTGCATCTCAGGTGAGGATAGATTTGGTATTTACTTGTGCACGTGTGTAAGGGTGGATTTTTTTCTTTGAAACAATTGGATTATGGTATCAGATGTTTATTTAGTTTGGTTTTGATAAAATTTCATTGTTGTCATATATATATATATATATATATATATATATATATATATATATATATATATATATATATATTATATATATATATATATATATATATATATATATATATATATATATATATATGATAGATAGATAGATAGATATATGGATACATAGATACATACATACATACATATATAAATATATAATACAAATACATTTACATATATATGTGTGTGTATTCTATATCTATCTATATATCTATCTATCTATATATATACATATATATATACGTATATATATATATATATATATATATATATATATATATATATATATATATATATATATATAATTACCAATTAAATCAATGTAAGAACACTCATTTAACCCTACAAACGACAAAAGAAACCTAAAGTCAACCTCCCCTAACATCTGAATCCACCCAGAGTCAACCTCTTCTAAAATCTAAATCCAACCAGAGTCAATCACTTTTAACATCTAAATCATCCCAGAGTCAACCTCCCCTAACTTCTAAATCCTCCCAGAGTCAACCTCCCCTAACATCTAAATCCTCCCAGAGTCAACCTCCCCTAACATCTGAATCCTCCCAGAGTCAACCTCTTCTAACATCTAAATCCTCCCAGAGTCAACCTCTTCTAACATCTAAATCCTCCCAGAGTCAACCTCTTCTAACATCTAAATCCTCCCAGAGTCAACCTCTTCTAAAATCTAAATCCAACCAGAGTCAATCACTTTTAACATCTGAATCCTCCCAGAGTCAACCTCTTCTAACATCTAAATCCTCCCAGAGTCAACCTCTTCTAACATCTAAATCCTCCCAGAGTCAACCTCTTCTACCATCTAAATCCTCCCAGAGTCAACCTCTTCTAACATCTAAATCCTCCCATTGTCAACCTCTTCTAACATCTAAATCATCCCATAGTCAACCTCTTCTAACATCTAAATCCTCCCATTGTCAACCTCTTCTAACATCTAAATCCTCCCATTGTCAACCTCTTCTAACATCTAAATCCTCCCATTGTCAACCTCTTCTAACATCTAACTCCTCCCAGAGTCAACCTCCTCTAACATCTAAATCCTCCCAGAGTCAACCCCCTCTAACATCTAAATCCTCCCATCGTCAACCTCTTCTAACATCTTAATCCTCCCAGAGTCAACCTCTTCTAACATCTAAATCCTCCCATTGTCAACCTCTTCTAACATCTAAATCCTCCCATTGTCAACCTCTTCTAGCATCTAAATCATCCCATAGTCAACCTCTCCTAACATCTAACTCCTCCCAGAGTAAACCTCCTCTAACATCTAAATCCTCCCTGAGTCATCCTCCTCTAACATCTAAATCCTCCCAAAGTCAACCTCTTCTAACATCTAAATCCTCCCATTGTCAACCTCTTCTAACATTTAAATCCTCCCAGAGTCAACCTCTTCTAACATCTAAATCTTCCCAAAGTCAACCTCCCCTAACATCTAAATCTTCCCAAAGTCAACCTCCCCTAACATCTAAATCCTCCCAGAGGCATCCTCCTCTAAACTCTAAATCCTCCCAGAGTCAACCTCTTTTAACATCTAAATCCTCCCATTGTCAACCTTTTCTAACATTTAAATCCTCCCAGAGTCAACCTCTTCTAACATCTAAATCCTCCCATTGTCAACCTCTTCTAACATCTAAATCCTACCAGAGTCAACCTCTTCTAACATCTAAATCATCCCATAGTCAACCTCTTCTAACATCTAACTCCTCCCAGAGTAAACCTCCTCTAACATCTAAATCCTCCCAGAGTCAACCTCTTCTAACATCTAAATCTTCCCAAAGTCAACCTCCCCTAACATCTAAATCCTCCCAGAGCCAACCTTCTCTAAACTCTAAATCCTCCCATAGTCAACCTCTTCTAACATTAAATCCTCCCAGAGTCAACCTCTTCTATCAACTAAATCCTCCCAGAGTCAACCTCTTCTAACATCTAAATCTTCCCAAAGTCAACCTCCCCTAACATCTAAATCCTCCCAAAGGCAACTTTCTTCAAACTCTAAATCCTCCCAGAGTCAACCTCTTCTAACATCTAAATCCTCCCAGAGTCAACCTCTTCTAACATCTAAATCATCCCAGAGTCAACCTCCTCTCTCATCTAAATCCTCCCAGAGTCAACCTCTTCTAATATCTAAATCCTCCCAAAGTCAACCTCCCATAACATCTAACTCCTCCCACAGTCAACCTTCTCTAAACTCTAAATCCTCCCAGAGTCAACCTCTTTTAACATCTAAATCCTCCCATTGTCAACATCTTCTAACATCGAAATCATCCCAGAGTCAACCTCCTCTAACATCTAAATCCTCCCAGAGTCAACCTCTTCTAACATCTAAATTCTTCCATTGTCAACCTATTCTAACATCTAAATACTCCTATTGCCAACCTTTTCAAACATCTAAATCATCCCATAGTCAACCTCTTCTAACATCTAAATCCTCCCAGAGTCAACCTCTTCTAACATCTAAATTCTCCCATTGTCAACCTATTCTAACATGTAAATCCTCCCAGAGCCAACCTTCTCTAAACTCTAAATCCTCCCAGAGTCAACCTCTTCTAACATCTAAATCCTCCCAGAGTCAACCTCTTCTAACATCTAAATCTTCCCAAAGTCAACCTCCCCTAACATCTAAATCCTTCCAAAGGCAACTTTCTTCAAACTCTAAATCCTCCCAGAGTCAACCTCTTCTAACATCTAAATCCTCCCTGAGTCAACCTCTTCTAACATCTAAATCATCCCAGAGTCAACCTCCTCTCTCATCTAAATCCTCCCAGAGTCAACCTCCCCTAACATCTAAATCCTCCCAGAGTCAACCTCTCCTAACATCTGAATCCTCCCAGAGTCAACCTCCCATAACATCTAACTCCTCCCACAGTCAACCTTCTCTAAACTCTAAATCCTCCCAGAGTCAACCTCTTTTAACATCTAAATCCTCCCATTGTCAACATCTTCTAACATCGAAATCATCCCAGAGTCAACCTCCTCTAACATCTAAATCCTCCCAGAGTCAACCTCTTCTAACATCTAAATTCTTCCATTGTCAACCTATTCTAACATCTAAATACTCCTATTGCCAACCTTTTCAAACATCTAAATCATCCCATAGTCTACCTCTTCTAACATCTAACTCCTCCCAGAGTCAACCTCCTCTAACATCTAAATCCTCCCTGAGTCAACCTCCTCTAACATCTAAATCCTCCCAGAGTCAACCTCTTCTAACATCTAAATCATCCCAGAGTCAACCTCCTCTCTCATCTAAATCCTCCCAGAGTCAACCTCTTCTAATATCTAAATCCTCCCAAAGTCAACCTCCCATAACATCTAACTCCTCCCACAGTCAACCTTCTCTAAACTCTAAATCCTCCCAGAGTCAACCTCTTTTAACATCTAAATCCTCCCATTGTCAACATCTTCTAACATCGAAATCATCCCAGAGTCAACCTCCTCTAACATCTAAATCCTCCCAGAGTCAACCTCTTCTAACATCTAAATTCTTCCATTGTCAACCTATTCTAACATCTAAATACTCCTATTGCCAACCTTTTCAAACATCTAAATCATCCCATAGTCAACCTCTTCTAACATCTAAATCCTCCCAGAGTCAACCTCTTCTAACATCTATATTCTCCCATTGTCAACCTATTCTAACATCTAAATCCTCCCAGAGCCAACCTTCTCTAAACTCTAAATCCTCCCAGAGACAACCTCTTCTAACATCTAAATCCTCCCAGAGTCAACCTCTTCTAACATCTAAATCTTCCCAAAGTCAACCTCCCCTAACATCTAAATCCTTCCAAAGGCAACTTTCTTCAAACTCTAAATCCTCCCAGAGTCAACCTCTTCTAACATCTAAATCCTCCCAGAGTCAACCTCTTCTAACATCTAAATCATCCCAGAGTCAACCTCCTCTCTCATCTAAATCCTCCCAGAGTCAACCTCCCCTAACATCTAAATCCTCCCAGAGTCAACCTCCCCTAACATCTAAATCCTCCCAGAGTCAACCTCTCCTAACATCTGAATCCTCCCAGAGTCAACCTCTCCTAACATCTGAATCCTCCCGGAGTCAACCTCCCCTAACATCTAAATCCTCCCGGAGTCAACCTCTCCTAACATCTGAATCCTCCCAGAGTCAACCTCTCCTAACATCTAAATCCTCCCAGAGTCATCCTCTCCTAACATCTAAATCCCCCCAGAGTCAACCTCTCCTAACATCTAAATCCTCCCAGAGTCAACCTCCCTTAACATCTAAATCCTTCCAGAGTCAACCTCCCTTAACATCTAAATCCTCCCAGAGTCAACCTCCTCTAACATCTAAATCCTTCCAGAGTCAACCTCCCTAACATCTAAATCCTCCCAGAGTCAACCTCCCCAAACATCTGAATCCTCCCAAATTCAACCTCTCCTAACATCTAAATCCTTCCAGATTCAACCACCCCTAACATCTAAATCCTCCCAGAGTCACCCTCTCCTAACATCTAAATCCTCCCAGAGTCAACCTCCCCTAACATCTAAATCCTCCCAGAGTCAACCTCTCCTAACATCTGAATCCTCCCAGAGTCAACCTCCCCTAACATCTAAATCCTCCCAGAGTCAACCTCCCCTAACATCTAAATCCTCCCAGAGTCAACCTCCCCTAACATGTAAATCCTCCCAGAGTCAACCTCCCTAACATCTAAATCCTCCCAGAGTCAACCTCTCCTAACCTCTGAATCCTCCCAGAGTCAACCTCCCCTAACATCTAAATCCTCCCAGAGTCAACCTCCCTAACATCTGAATCCTTCCAGAGTCAACCTCCATTAACATCTAAATCCTCCCAGAGTCACCCTCTCCTAACATATGAATCCTCCCAGAGTCAACCTTTCCTAACATCTAAATCCTCCCAGAGTCAACCTCTCCTAACATCCAAATCCTCCCAGAGTCAACCTCTCCTAACATCTAAATCCTCCCAGAGTCAACCTCCCCTAACATCTAAATCCTCCCAAAGTCAACCTCCCCTAGCATCTAAATCTTCCCAGAGTCAACCTCCCTTAACATCTAAATCCTCTTAGAGTCAACCTCCTCTAACATCTAAATCCTTCCAGAGTCAACCTCCCTAACATCTGAATCATCCCAGAGTCAACCTCTCCTTACATCTAAATCCTCCCAGAGTCAACCTCCCCTAACATCTGAATCCTCCCAGACACAACCTCTCCTAACATCTAAATCCTTCCAGAGTCAACCTCCCCTAACATCTAAATCATCCCAGAGTCAACCTCTCCTAACATCTAAATCCCCCAGAGTCAACCTCACCTAACATGTAAATCCTCCCAGAGTCAACCTCCCCTAACATCTAAATCCTCCCAGAGTCAACCTCCCCTAACATCTGAATCCTCCCAGAGTCAACCTCCCCTAACATCTAAATCCTCCCAGAGTCAACCTCCCCCAACATCTAAATCCTACCATAGTCAACCTCTCCTAACATGTAAATCCTTCCAGAGTCAACCACCTCTATCATCTAAATCCTCCCAGAGTCAACCTCTTCTAAGATCTGAATCCTCCCAGATTCAACCTCTCCTAACATCCAAATCCTCCCACAGTCAACCTCCCCTAACATCTAAATCCTCCCAGAGTCAACCTCCCCCAACATCTAAATCCTTCCAGAACCAACCGCCCCTAACATCTAAATCTTCCCTCAGTCAACCTCCCCTAACATCTAAATCATCCCAAAGTCAACCTCCCCTAACATCTAAATCCTCCCAGAGTCAACCTCTCCTAACATCTGAATCCTCCCAGAGTCAACCTCCCCTAACATCTAAATCCTCCCAGAGTCAACCTCCCCTAACTTCTAAATCCTCCCTCAGTCAACCTCTCCTAACATCTAAATCATCCCAAAGTCAACCTCCCCTAACATCTAAATCCTCCCAGAGTCAACCTCTCCTAACATCTGAATCCTCCCAGAGTCAACCTCCCCTAACATCTAAATCCTCCCACAGTCAACCTCCCCTAACATCTAAATCATCCCAAAGTCAACCTCCCCTAATATCTAAATCCTCCCAGAGTTCACCTCCCGTAACATCTGAATCCTCCCAAAGTCAACCTCCACTAACATCTAAATCCTCCCAGAGTCAACCTCCCCTAACATCTAAATCATCATAAAGTCAATTTCCCCTAACATCTAAATCCTCCCTCAGTCAACCTCTCATAACATCTAAATCCTCTCTTCCCAGAGTCAACCTCCCCTAACATCTAAATCATCCCAAAGTCAGCCTTCCCTAACATCTAAATCCTCCCACAGTCAACCTCTCCTAACATCTAAATCCTCCCAGAGTCAACCTCCTCTAAAATCTAAATCCTCCCAGAGTCAACCTCCCCTAACATCTAAATCCTCCCAGAGTCAACCTCCCCTAACATCTAAATCCTCCCAGAGTCAACCTCCCCTAACATCTAAATCCTCCCTCAGTCAACCTCTCCTAACATCTAAATCCTCCCAGAGTCAACCTCCCCTAAAATCTAAATCCTCCCAGAGTCAACCTCTCCTAACATCTAAATCCTCCCAGAGTCAACCTCCCCTAACATCTGAATCCTCCCAAAGTCAACCTCCCCTAACATCTAAATCCTCCCAGAGTCAACCTCCCCTAACATATACAGTAAATCCTCCCAGAGTCAACCTCCTCTAACATCTCAATCCTCCCAGAGTCAACCTCCCCTAACATTTGAATCCTCCCAGAGTCAACCTCCTCTAACATCTAAATCCTCCCAGAGTCAACCTCCCCTAACATTTGAATCCTCCCAGAGTCAACCTCCCCTAACATCTAAATCCTCCCAGAGTCAACCTCCCCTAACATATACTGTAAATCCTCCCAGAGTCAACCTCCCTTAACATCTAAATCCTCCCAGAGTCAACCTCCCCTAACATCTACAGTAAATCCTCCCAGAGTCAACCTCCTCTAACATCTCAATCCTCCCAGAGTCAACCTCCCCTAACATCTAAATCCTCACAGAGTCAATCATCTAAAACCTCCCAGAGTCAACCTCCCCTAACATCTACAGTAAATCCTTCCAGAGTCAACCTCTTCTAACATGTAAATCCTCCCAGAGTCAACCTTCCCTAACAGCTAAATCTCCCCAAAGTCATCCTCCCATAACATATAGATATTCTCAAAGTCAACCTCCCATAACATCTAACTCCTCCCACAGTCAACCTTCTCTAAACTCTAAATCCTCCCAGAGTCAACCTCCTCTAACATCTCAATCCTCCCAGAGTCAACCTCCCCTAACATCTAAATCCTCACAGAGTCAATCATCTAAAACCTCCCAGAGTCAACCTCCCCTAACATCTACAGTAAATCCTTCCAGAGTCAACCTCTTCTAACATGTAAATCCTCCCAGAGTCAACCTTCCCTAACAGCTAAATCTCCCCAAAGTCATCCTCCCATAACATATAGATATTCTCAAAGTCAACCTCCCATAACATCTAACTCCTCCCACAGTCAACCTTCTCTAAACTCTAAATCCTCCCAGAGTCAACCTCCTCTAACATCTCAATCCTCCCAGAGTCAACCTCCCCTAACATTTGAATCCTCCCAGAGTCAACCTCCTCTAACATCTAAATCCTCCCAGAGTCAACCTCCCCTAACATTTGAATCCTCCCAGAGTCAACCTCCCCTAACATCTAAATCCTCCCAGAGTCAACCTCCCCTAACATATACTGTAAATCCTCCCAGAGTCAACCTCCCTTAACATCTAAATCCTCCCAGAGTCAACCTCCCCTAACATCTACAGTAAATCCTCCCAGAGTCAACCTCCTCTAACATCTCAATCCTCCCAGAGTCAACCTCCCCTAACATCTAAATCCTCACAGAGTCAATCATCTAAAACCTCCCAGAGTCAACCTCCCCTAACATCTACAGTAAATCCTTCCAGAGTCAACCTCTTCTAACATGTAAATCCTCCCAGAGTCAACCTTCCCTAACAGCTAAATCTCCCCAAAGTCATCCTCCCATAACATATAGATATTCTCAAAGTCAACCTCCCCTAACATCTAAAATCTTCCCAAAGTCAACCTCCCCTAACTTCTAAATCTTACAAAAGTCAACCTTACATAACACCTAAATTTCCCCAAAGTCGATCTCCCCTAACATCTATATCTTACCAAAGTCAACCTCCCCTAACATCTATATCTTACCAAAGTCAACCTCCCCTAACATCTATATCTTACCAAAGTCAACCTCCCCTAACATCTATATCTTACCAAAGTCAACCTCCCCTAACATCTAAATCTTCCAAAATCAACCTCCCCTAACATCTAAATCTTCCCAAAGTCAACCTTCCCTAACATCTTAAATCTTTCCGAAATCAACCTTCTCTAACATCTAAATAATCCCAAAGTTAACCTCCCCGAGCTTCTAAAATCTTCTATTGTCAACCTCTCATAACATCTAAATCTTCCCAAAGTCATCCTCCCCTAACATTTGAATCTTCTAAAGTGAACTTCCCCGAACATCTAAATCATCCCACAAAGTCAACCTCCCCGAACATCTAAATCTTCTCAAAGTCAACCTCTCCAAACATCTAAATCTTCCCAAAGTCAACCTCTCCAAACATATATATCTTCCGAAAGTCAACCTCCCCAAACATTCAAATCTTCCCAAAGTCAACTTCCCTTATCATCGAAATCATCACCTCCTCTAACTTCTAAATCAACCAAAGTCAACCTCCCATAATATCTAAATCTTCTCAAAGTTTAACCTCCCCCAACATATAAATCTTCTTAAAGTCAACCTCCCCTAACATCTAAAATCTACCCCAAATCTTTCTCCCCTAACATATAGAATCTTCCTTTCCCCCAAAGATTCCGAACGTTCAAACTCCGAGGCGAACTGGTCGTGCTGTCATCGCAACACGGACGTGACAGATTGGCGCTGGAGTTGATGAACGGCCGTCTGTGTCTAGTGTTGCAACTCCATCCTGACCCGCCCAGGTCCCTGTGTCTGTCCAGAGCTCAACTCACGGACGGCAGATGGCACACACTCGCTGCCGCGCG
This sequence comes from Palaemon carinicauda, assembly GCF_036898095.1. Classification (NCBI taxonomy): domain Eukaryota; kingdom Metazoa; phylum Arthropoda; class Malacostraca; order Decapoda; family Palaemonidae; genus Palaemon; species Palaemon carinicauda. Next base: position 10,550,478 of record NC_090756.1, on the reverse strand, counting down.
GTAAGGATTCAGTTTTGCTTTCCGTTGGTTTTTTTTTTTTTATGTTAGTAAATAGTTAAGGTTAGTTTTCAACCATTTTCTTTTGGGATTTGTTATAGTTTTATGTTAAGGTAAGTTTGATGGCACATCCTCGCTTCTGGTTCGTAAAGACGTGTTTTGCTCTGCTTTGTTTATAGTGAGTTTGTTAATAGTTATTTTTCAATTATTTTGGTTTGGGATTTGTTATTATTTTATCTCTTGGGAAGTTAGCTATGATAAGCAGCTCTTTTCGAAAGATACGCCAAAATCAAACCATTATTCTCTAAACTTGGGTAGTGTCATATCCTCTGCATCACGGTCTGTCACTGTTTTGGATTAGAGTTCTCTTGCTTATGGGTACACCCAGGAACGCTATCCTGTCTGTTTCCTTATTTCCTTTCCTAAATGGGCTATTTTCCATGTTGGAGCCCTTGAGCTTATAGCATTCTGCTTTTCCATATAAGGTTTTAGCTTAGCAATTGATAATAATAATGATAATAATAATAATAATAATAATAATAATAATAATATTTTTCTTTTGACTGTAAAATGCATTTTGGATTTTATCTTAATGAGAGGCAGTTCTTGCTCATTAAATTCAATGAATAAATAAAATATTTTTGCTTAGATTATTTTATTTCATCTTCATTATCTTCATTCGACCTTATTAGCCCCACTGTATAGCATGGTTGGCCCGTGATATTCTTTAATTAAGAATGAGTCTGCGAAAACTCTTTTTAAAAACCCTAATAAAAACTGGATTCGACTTCACTGTTGGTCTAAAATCTCCTGTTTCTTTTCTCTTGTGTTTCATTTCCTTCTAATTTCTTGAGCCTTTTTATCCATTAATTTTTTTCTATTTTGATTATCCCTTAAGAGGGTTAGTGGTAGTGCCACCGGTACTCCTCACGGTGTTCACTGTAGACATTGCAATTAGAGGCTTTGAAGAGTCCGAGGCTGTGCAGTCCAAAGCTTTGAAGAGTCCGAGGCTCTTACTTTGCGGAGCCCCAGGCTATGCAGAGTTCCAGGCTTTGCAGTCCCAGGCTTTGCAGAGTCCCAGACATCGCAGAGTTCCAGGCTTTACAGAGTCTTGGGGTTTGCAGAGTCCCAGGCTTTGCAGCGTCTCAGGTTTTAAAGAGTCCCAGGCAATGCAGAATTCCAGGCTTTGCAGAGTTCCGGGCTTTGCAGAGTCCCAAGCTTTGCAGTGTCTCAGATTTTAGAGAGTCCCAGGTTTTGCATAGTTTCAAACATTGCAGAGTCCCATACTTTACAGAGTCCCAGGCATTATAGAGTCCCGGGCTTTGCGGTCCCAGGCTTTGCGGTCCCAGGCTTTGCAGAATCTCAGGCTTTACAGTCACTTTGACACCTAGAAGCATTAACTAATTACCTTTCTACTCTTCCCACATTTGTGAGATAATTGGCTATGATCCAAGGAAAATTTGATTAGAATTTGGGAGTAATTGGGTCAAAGGGCAAAGTCAAGGTCAGGAAAATGTAAAATAAAATATTTTTGGTTTATCACCGTCAATTTTTTATCCCATTTGCATGAAGTTTGTGCCAAAATATGCATAATTCGATTGCCTGTCTTATGATATACAAAATGATATAGGCGAAGGCATGTGCTCTACCGAATGCCCGTTGTTGTTGAATAAAAAAGTGGTTTTAAAATTTTGCCTCTTGATATCCTCTCCAGGTATGGCTCGGC
>NC_090756.1:10541255-10546255 GCF_036898095.1 Palaemon carinicauda | reverse complement strand
TTTTTTATAAAATTCAATTTTTTTGGATGCTTCCTTTTTAGTTTTTTATTAGATTAATATTATTCTGTTTGAGATGCTTCCATGTTATCTTTTTCTATGCTATTATTGATAAATTCATTTTTTTTTGTTGGAGAGGCTTCTTTTTTAGTGTTCCTCTATTTTATTACATTTATTTGAATGCTTTTAGATGCTTCCTTGTTAGTTTTTCTCTATTTTTATTAGATTCACAATGTTTTTGTTGGAGATGCTTCTTTGTTAGTTTTTTTTCTCCATACTTTTGTTAATTTAATATTTTTCTTTTCTTTGAGATGCTTCCTTGTTAGTTTTTCTAGGCTATTTTTTTATTCTTAATTTTTATTAGATTAATATTTATTTTTGTTGGAGATGCTTCCATGTTAGTTGTTGTTTTTGCTATTTTTGTTAAATTCGTATTACTTTTGTTTTTGTTGGAGATGCTTCCATGATAGTTTTTTTCTCTACTAATTTTTATTAGATTTTTTTTTTGACATGCTTCCTTGTTAGTCTTTGTCTCTGGTAATTTGTTAAATTCGTATTATTTTAGTTTTTGTTGGAGATGCTTCCATGTTAATTTGTCTCTGCTACTTCTGTTAAATTTGTATTATTTTTGTTTTTGTTGGAGATGCTTCTATGATAGTTTTTTCTCCTAATTTTTATTAGATTTTTTTCTTGGGGGGGATGCTTCCATGTTAGTTTTTGTAGCTGCTATTTTTGTTAAGTTCGTATTATTTTTGTTTTTGTTGGAGATGCTTCCATGTCAGTTTTTTCTCTCCTAATCTTTATTAGATTATTATTTTTTTTTTCGTTGGAGATGCTTCCATGATAGTTTTGTCTCTCCTGATTTTTTGTCCTTGCAGATGCTTCCTTGTTACTTTTTGTCTTTGGTAATATGTTAAATTTGTATTATTTTTGTTTTTGTTGGAGATGCTGCTATGTTAGTTTTTTCTCTCCCAATAGATAATTCTTTTTTGTTGGAGATGCTTCCATGTCAGTTTTTTCTCTCCTGATAGATTAATATCTTTTTGATGGAGATACTTCCATATTAATTTCTGTCTCTGATATTTTCGTTAAATTCGTATTATTTTTGTTAATGTTAAAGATGCTTCCATGACAGTTTTTTCTCTCCTAATTTTTATTAGATTATTTTTTTTTTTTGAGATGCTTCCACGTTATTTTTGTCTCTGGTAATTTATTGAATTCTTATTATTCTTATTTGTGTTGGAGATGCTTCTATGTCAGTTTCCGTCTCTGCTATTTTCGTTAAATTCGTATTATTTTTGTTTTTGTTGAAGCTTCCATGAATATTACGTTACAGCACAAACACAAAAAAGTATTTATCCTTCCGTGAAAATCCTATTTCACATCCAGGCGTTTTGGATAATGTTGACTTAGACTAATGTGCAAAATGTTGTCCTAAATTTCAAGTTGTGAGATTAAAGTTGACATAAGGATTGCTTATATATTCTCTCTCTCTCTCTCTCTCTCTCTCTCTCTCTCTCTCTCTCTCTCTCTCTCTCTCTCTCTCTCTCTCTCTCTCTCTCTCTGTAAGGAATATTCATTTACTTGTTAGTGAATTATGTATATATATATATATATATATATATATATATATATATATATATATATATATATATATATACACACACACACACACACACATACATATAGAATAAGATATGCATATATATATATATATATATATATATATTTATTTATTTATACAGTGTGTATGTACTTACATACATATATATATATATATTATATATATATATATATATATATATATATATATATATATATATATATATATAAATATATATATGTATATGTGTCGGTGTGTGTGCGTTTATTTATGTGTACATGAGTGTATTTATTTAATTAAGCTTTTTATATATCCCCAAAAGTTTCTAGTTTGTTGGCTATCAAAAGTGAATTACACATATGTAAAATAACCAGTTATTAGAATTCCCATTATATTTAATGAAATGTAAGCGACGGTTTCCAATAGAGTTAACTAAAATATAATTTTCATTTAATATGAACAAAGGCAGTTCAGTGTTCGGTATAAAATTTTATAATTTTCTATATTACTCATTTAATAACAAATATATACTTGCTTTAGGGTACACTTGAACCCCTCCCCCCCCTTTTTTTTTTTTTTTTTTTTTTCCCATAAAACTTTTAATTCCCCCCGCCCCATCCTTTAAATAAGCACACATTAAACTGGAATTGGTGGAACTTCAAAAGTTCAAACTTCTAACGAAAGTTTTTTTTGTTGTACTGGCTAACATGAGTTTCTTTTTATAGTTTATATATGGAAGATCTGTTCTGATGTTACTGTTCTTAAAATATCTAATTTTTATTGTTCATTACTTCTTTTGTAGTTTATTTATTTCTTTGTATCCTTTCCTCTCTGGGATATTTTTTATCTGCTGGGGATCTTGCTTTTCCAACTAGGGTTTCAGCTTAGCAAGTAATAATAATAATAATAATAATAATAATAATAATATAATAATGATAATAATAATAATAATAATAATAATAATAATAATAATAATAATAATTATAATAATAATAATAATAATATATTTGGCCTATTTCATCCTGCTCTTCCTTCTAGGGTTGTGGATTAGCTAGTAATAATAATAATAATAATAATAGTAATAATAATAATAATAATAATAATAATAATAATAATAATAATAATAATAATAATAATAATAATAATAATAATGCATTATTAGATCCTATATTTTCTTCATGCTTATTTGTTCAACTAAAAAGAATATCCTACAACAAGTATTACTTATTGGAATATACATCTCTACTCAAAGCTATAAATATTATTTTAGGTTATAATTATCCCTCTGTTACTTTAACATAGCTTAGAATATAAATACTTTTTTATATTCGCTTTTTCTGATCTAAAACTAAATTTTGCTTTGAATATCACGTTTTTATATCTGAAGGTTATCTTCAGGTCTTAAGCTATTTGTGTTTTTAATTTTTTTTATACTGTAACTTATTTTAAGATATTTTTAATTCTTTGTTTATATAATATATTTCTCTTTTGCCTGTCTTGGTGCTCTCTGTAAAATATTTCAATTGTGAAATTATCTTCATATCTTATCAATTTTCAGTAAGATATTAAGCTAGACATCCTGAATAAAATATGATATCTAATATAGCTTAATAATTTCTCTAAAGAATTGCTACAAAATTCCAAGCAAAATATCATGAGCAACAGAAAATTCCTGATAAAATATCTTCATTATTTCCTTTTAATTCCTGCGATATACTGAGCTAGACGTTCTGGATATATAAAATATCTTATTTACCTTAATCATTTCTCTAAAAAACTGCTAGAAAACTAAGCAAGATATCTTGAGTAAGAGAAAATTCTTATGATAAAATATCTTCATTATTTCCTTTTTACTTCCTGCAATATACTAAGCTAGACGTTCTGAATATAATAAAATATCTTATCTGGCTTCATAATTCCAAATATATACACAAAATACCGAGCAAGACATCTTGAATAAGAAGAAAAATCTCATGGTAAAATATCATACTCCAAATTTCGTTGGACTCGAAATTCACCTCATTTTTACATCTCGCATTTCTCGCTTTTATTTCGCCCAAATATCGAACAAAGGAGACTACCATCCTTCTTTTCATTTCGCCGAGAGACACTGCAACACGCGGGAGAAGTCACTGGAAACGTCTGCAATACTATGGAATGCAAAAGCATCACCCAAGACTTATAACCCTCTCCTCTGGTGGGTTCCAAAATACGTCATCGTATTTATGACCAGAGCCGAATGAGGCGAGCCATCTAGCGGGGATAATTGCAATGTTTTTCTCCGTCTGCCCTTCTTACTGTCTTTGTCATGTATTTACAATGTCTGTATGCCAATCTCACACGTTCTCTTCATTACCCAAGTCTTACAACCCCCTCCTTGGGTGGGTCCCAAAAATACGTCATCATATTTAGGACCAGAGCAGAATGAGGGGAGCCATCTAGCAGGCATAATTTCAATGTCTCTCTCCGTCTGCCCGTCTTACTGTCTTTGCCATGTCTGACACATGTCTGTATGTCAGTCTGTCACGTTCTCTTCATTACCTTCGTCTTACAACCACCTCCTTCGCGGGTCCCAAAATACGTCTTCTTATTTATGACCAAAGCAGAATGAGGCGAGCCATCTAGCGGGCATAATTTCAATGTCTCTCTCTGTCTGCCCGACTTACTGTCTTTGCATGTCTGTACCATGTCTTTATGTCAGTCTGTCACGTTCTCTTCATTACCCACGTCATACAACTACCTCCTTGGGTGGTTCCCAAAATACGGCATTGCATTTATGACCAAAGAAGAATGAGGCGAGCCATCTAGCGGGCATAATTTCAATGTCTCTCTCTGCCCGTCTTACTGTCTTTACCATGTATCTACCATATCTGTGTATGTCAGTCTGTCACGTTCTCTTCATTACCCACGTCTTATTGCCCTCTCCTTGGTGGGTCCCAAAATACGTCATCGTATTCATGACCTAAGCAGAATGAGCTGAGCCATTTAGCGGACATATTATCAATGTCCCTCTCTGTATGCCCGTCTTACTGTCTTTACCATGTCTTTACCATGTCTGTATGTCAGTCTGTCACGTTCTCTTCATGGAGATTCACTCTCCTCCTTTTTGTATTTATTCATTTACTCATTAACGATTCATTGCTTTCTTTTGTATGGTGAATTATCTCTTGAACTCTCTCATACGTCTTATGCTAATTCAGTGCTTATTTGCATACCCCCTGCAGTTTGTATGCTCTCTCTCTTTCTCTCTCTCTCTCTCTCTCTCTCTCTCTCCTTGCGCCTGGGTGGCTAAGGAGAATAGGATATCGGAATAACACATCGTAATAGGCAGAATCACCCCCCCCCCTCTCAGGGAGGAGGGAGGGGGAGTAGAGCAAGAGTCGACTCCTTTTCCGGTATG
>NC_090756.1:10483755-10528755 GCF_036898095.1 Palaemon carinicauda | reverse complement strand
TAATTTTCTGCTTTTTCTTTTCAGCGTGTGTTGGTTGGAAGTTGACCTTCAGTTTTTTTTTTTTTTTCTTTACTATGCGTACATGCCCTGGAGTTGCCGGCCGTCCTTGTGGGACTTTCATGTCGGACGTTAATACGGATCCACACACCCTCTGCCCTCAATGTCGGGGCCGACGGTGTGACCAGGATAACATGTGCAGGGAGTGGTCTGCCTCCCAGTGGGAGAGGTTTGGCCGTCGGCGTAAGAAGAAGTCCAAGAGAGACCGTTCTCCTCCGGGGTTAGCCTTGAAGGAGGAAGGTTCTCGGGACTCTTCTTCCGCCGCCCAAACCTCCTCCGAAGCTCCCCCTCGGCCGCCTCCTAAGGAGAGTCGTCCGAGTGGGAGCGCAGGCCCTTGTTCTGTTTCCCTACCTTCGGTGGGGGGAGAGGGCGTCGCCTCCCATAGCGAGGCAGTTCCCCCTCCTCCTCCGGGGGAGGTTATTGATAATGATAATGCCTTATCCAGTGATGATCTTTTACAGATTTGGTCGTCCCTGGGGCTTAAGGGCTTGCCCTCCAGGGTCGCTCTTATTGACCTTGTCTCATTGGGGGCCGCTGTTAAGCAGTCGCCGGTGGTAGCAGAGGTAGACCCTCTGTCTATTGTCGACGTCGTGGTGACAGAGGCCTCCGACGTGGCTGGGCCTTCCGCCGCAGGTGCTGTTGCTGGTGATGGTGCTCAAGGCTCTCCTCCTCCTTCCGTACATCCTTCGAAGGGGGAAGTGAGTCCTTCGGTCTCGACTGCTGCTCAGCTTCCTACTGAGGGAAGTGTTTTGACGGAGACTCCCCTTCGGAGGACCGATGGTCCCGACGATCTCCCCCGAGGCCGCCTCCGCCGTAAGGCTCACCGCCCTCTACGCCACAAGGGCCTCCCTTCCCCTTACAGGGGGACTAAGAGACGCCTTTTTGGGTCTTCGTCCTCCGGGGGAGACTCTCCTCGTCAGCCTCAACCTACTGCTCCGCCCTCCTTGAACCTCTCTGCAGACCGCTCTCCATCTCCTGCCGGATCTTCGCCTTCTGGAGAACTCGTCACCCGACGGGCAACGGTCCCTTCGGGGCTAAGGGATTCTTCCCTTACGCGAGCAGTGCTAGCGCACAAGCGCTCTCCTGCTCGCCAGCGCTCTCCTGCTCGCCAGCGCTCACCTGTTCGCCAGCGATCTCCTGCTCACCAGCGCTCTCCTGCTCGTCGACGATCTCCTGGTCGCCAAGACTCTCCTGCTCGCCGACGCTCACCTGCTCGTCGGCTCTCTCCTGATGTTCGCCCCCCTCGCCAGCGCTCTCCTGCTCGTCAGCTCTCTTCCGAGCGTCAGCGCTCATTTGAGGACCATCGCCCTGCGGTCTCTGACCACCCTTTAGTTCCTGCTGAACTCCCTGCTCACCATCTGCCTGGTCCTGTGGCTACGCAACATCGAGCTGTGCGTGTGTCAGAAACACATGTTCGCCAACGCGCCAGCGATCTTCCCGTTCCTGCTCGTGAACGCGCCGCACCACCTGTCCTCTCACAGGAAACGCGTCGACCTTCTTCTCGCCAGCGATCACCAGCTCGCCAGCGATCACCTACGCGCCAGCGATTACCTCCTCGCCAGCGTTCACCTGCTTGCCAGCGCGCACAGGTGATCTTAGTATCGCCTATTCAACAGCGACAACTAGCGCGCCGACGTTCGCCAATGCTCCTGAAGGAACATGGTTCGCCAGCTTCTAGCTCCCCATCGCGCGATCAGCCGCCTGCACATGCCACTCGCCATCGCTTGCCATTGCACGATCGCCCTCCTGCGCATGCTGTTCGCCATCGCACGACCCTGCACGATCGCCCGCTTACGCATGCTGCTCCTCATCGCACAACCCTGAACGATCGCCCTCCTGCGGATGCTGATCACCATCGCACCCCATCACGCGATCATTCACCTGCGCATGCTGCTCGCCATCGCACGACCCTGAACAATCGCCCGCTTACGCATGCTGCTCCTCATCGCACAACCCTGAACGATCGCCCTCCTGCGGATGCTGATCCATCGCACCCTATCACGCGATCATTCACCTGCGCATGCTGCTCGCCATCGCTTACCATTACGCGGTCATTCACCTGCGTATGCTGCTCACCATCGCACACCAGTGCGTCGACATACCACATCGCGCCATCGCCAACTTGAGCGACTGCACTCACCAGCTCGTCATCGATCGCCTGTGGATCTACATCGCCAGCGATCTTCCTCACCTACGCGGCAGCACGATCCCTCGCCGTCGCGCCAACGCTTGCGTTCGTCGCCTCGGACACGTGTTCATTTACCTGCCCACCCTCGCGCCCACTCGCCTGCGCGCCCACGCGATCGCTCGCCTGCGCGCCCGCGCGACCACTCGCCTGCGCGCCCGCGCGACCGCTCGCCTGTGCGCCCGCGCGATCATCCACCTGCGCTCCCGCGCGATCGCTCGCCCGCGCTCCCGCGCGACCATTCGCCCTCGCGCGACCATTCGCCCTCGCGCGACCATTCGCCCTCGCGCGACCATTCGCCCTCGCGCGACCATCGTTCGCGGCGAATTCCACAGCCGGTGGTAGCAGCAGGGACGCGTGCTCCTAGACGGCACTCAGGATCACCTCCATCCAAGCACAGGTTGGTAGTGCAGGACGAAGACAGGTCAGTACAGCATTCTTCCCCACCTTCTTTTCAGGCAGGTACCGTCGTGTCCACTCCAAAGGATCGCCCGATCCCTTTCTCTTTAGCGAGGATTTCGGACTCTGTGTCCTTGGAGCAGCAGACTTGGTTTGGTCCGCTGGCATGGGCGTTAGTGAGGGTTATGAAACCAGCACTCGCCGGCCAGGGTAACAAACCAGCGGCTGTCTCTCCTATGCTGAAGAGAAAAAGAGGAGTGGACTTCGTGGTGACTTCCCTTAGGGCGAAGTTGGTTCCCAAGAGGTCGGTCTCGAAGGTCCCTTCTCCTGCACGAGTACTCTTTCCTTCTCCCGTGGACGAGGCCTTTCCGTCCTCAGGTGAGTCCAGTGGGGCGGTAGTCTTCCCCTCGGCACCAGGGGGGGAGACTTCGATTCAGGCAGGAGAATTGTCTCGTGAGGAAGGGGTCCCTCGAACCTCGTTGTTGGGATCCTGTATCCCTCCCAGGAGGGAACCCAAGGATTCCAAGACCGTCCCTAAATCCTCTGCAAGGATTCGTCAGGAACCCATGACTACCCAGGGGAATGTCCACGTATCACCCCAGGAAGAGATTCCTGGGGCAGGAAACTTAGCTGCCAGCCCGCAGGGAGGAGAACAGCAAGAGTCCGAACATGCCTTCTGGCAGGTCATAAGCCTGATAAGGACACTTAACAGACTTACGGATCCAGTCATCGTCCCCCGTGAAGGCAAAGACACGATTCTGGATGAAGTGTTTGACGTTCGGAAGGCCCCTAAGACCAGTGCAGCTCTGCCCTGGTCTCGGGGGCTGAAGAGTGCCAGAGCTAGGGCCAACGCTCAGCTCGCACTTCTTGCCTCCTCCAGTTGTTCCACTGCCGGGAACAAGCTTATCCCTCCTCCTCGCCTTCAGCAGAGGAGGTATTTCGAGATCCTGGGTGAGCACAACCTCGCTCTTCCTCTCCATCGCTCTGTGGAGGAGCTGGCGAAGGGAGTTCCCCTGGAGAAACTCTCTGCCCGGCAGGTGTCGTTCTCGGCGGCAGAGATCCTTAACCACGAGAAGGTCGCTAAGTGTGCCATGCAGGCCACTTTGTGGCTGGACTTCTGGCTAGGATCTCTGGGCATCCTATTGCAATCGGAGGACTTGTCCAAGGAGACCAATAGGAAGGCCCTAGACACCTTCTTGCTCTCGGGCACCCGCTCCATCGAGTTTTTGGCGCACCAGGTTACCACCCTGTGGGCCAACTCGGTGTTGAAGCGTCGCGATGCTGTGTCCGAGAGATTCCATCCGAAGGTCCCCGCCGTAGATGTGTGTAGGGTCCGACATGCTTCCCTTCTGGGGGAGAGCCTGTTTGAGCCTCAAGACTTGGAGCGAACGGCTGAGAGGTGGAGGAAATCCAGCACGGACTCCCTCCTCCACAGGGCCCCTACAACTCGGCCCTATAAGCCTCCAGCCCCGCCACAACAGCACCAACAGCCTCGTAAAGCTCCCAAACAGGCACCGGCAGCTAAGAAAGTGGTGTCTAAGCCCCAGCCCTTTCCAGCCAAGGTCAAGAGGGGCGGTAAGTCCTCCAGGGGAGGCAAGACTCCTAGGGGTGGCGGCCGCGGCCGCAAGCCCTAGGGGTGGCAGTCCCCCTGCGTGTCCACCTGTGGGGGGATGCCTTCAGCGTTGCGTCCGCAGGTGGCAGCAACACGGGGCCGATGCTTGGACGGTCTCAGTGATCGGCCAAGGTTATCGCGTCCCGTTCACGTCATCTCAACCTCCCCTGACAGCGAATCCAGTGTCGTTGAGCTCCTATGCCATGGGATCGGCAAAGGGGCTGGCCCTTCAGGCCGAAGTCGAGACCATGTTCGAGAAGGGTGCTCTCCAGGAGGTCGTGGACGGCTCCCCAGGCTTCTTCAGTCGACTCTTTCTTGTAAAGAAGGCTACTGGAGGCTGGAGACCCGTCATCGATCTCTCAGATCTGAACAGGTTTGTCAAACAAACCCGGTTCAGCATGGAGACAGCAGACACGGTCAGACTTGCGGTGAGACCACAAGACTTCATGTGTACACTGGATCTAAAGGACGCGTACTTCCAGATCCCAATTCATCCGTCTTCCAGGAAGTACCTGAGATTCTGCCTAGACAACAAGATCTACCAGTTCAAGGTGCTGTGTTTTGGTCTCTCCACAGCTCCTCAGGTGTTCACCAGAGTGTTCACCCTGATTTCATCTTGGGCGCACAGGAACGGCATTCGTCTCCTTCGTTACCTAGACGATTGGCTGATCCTAGCAGACTCGGAGTCGACCCTTCTTCGGCACTGAGACAGGCTTCTGGATCTTTGCCAGGATCTGGGGATCGTGGTAAACCTCGAGAAGTCCTCTCTGCAGCCGTCCCAACGACTGGTTTATCTAGGCATGCTAATAGACACCAATCTCCACAAAGCCTTTCCATCAGACGACCGGATAGCAAGGCTGAGGAGGGTGGCGGAGCCTTTCCTCAGGCGAAAAGAACTCCCCGCCCAATCGTGGTTGCGTCTCTTAGGCCACCTATCCTCCCTGGCCCGTCTGGTTCCAAACAGCCGCCTCAGGATGAGATCCCTTCAATGGCGGCTCAAGTCCCGGTGGAATCAAGGATCCGATTCCCCGGACATTCTGATCCCAATGGGGTCTCTGGAACAGACGGACTTGCGGTGGTGGCTGGCCGACGAGAACCTACGGAAGGGAGTGAGTCTTCTCGTCCTCCCCCCGGAATGGACTCTGTTTTTGGACGCGTCAAAAGAAGGGTGGGGGACGCACGTTCTGAACCAGAGGGCCTCAGGCCTTTGGTCAGAATCAGAAAAGTGCCTACACATCAACCTGCTAGAATTGAAGGCCGTCTTTCTGGCTCTTCAGCAGTTCCAACGGTCCCTGGCGGGTCACTCCGTGGTGGTGATGAGCGACAACACCACGGTAGTGGCTTACATCAACAAGCAGGGAGGCACTTTTTCGCAACAGCTATCCCATCTTGCAGTAGAGACTCTGAGGTGGACTGAAATCCACTCGATAACACTATCAGCTCGCTTCATTCCTGGCAAGAGGAATGTGCTCGCCGACAGTCTGAGCAGGGCTTCGCAGATAGTGAGTACCGAGTGGTCTTTGGATCCTCAGATAGCCAACAAAGTCCTGACTTTGTGGGGTTCCCCGACGGTGGACTTGTTCGCGACAGCCTTGAACTTCAAGGTGCCCCTGTACTGCTCACCAGTCCCGGACCCCAAGGCACTCTGGCAAGATGCTTTCCAGCAACGGTGGGACAACATCGACGTGTACGCCTTCCCACCATTCTGTCTGATGAGAAGGGTGCTCAACAGGACCAGACTATCAGTCAACTGTTCCATGACTCTAGTAGCTCCGCTATGGCATCACGCGGAATGGTTTCCGGACCTTCTGCAACTCCTGACGGAACTCCCAAGGGAGCTTCCTCCACGACATGAGCTTCTCAGACAACCCCACTCCGGTGTCCCTCACAGGGCCGTAGCCTCGCTTCGGCTTCACGCCTGGAGACTATCCAGCGTCTCCTCGCGGAGAGAGGCTTTTCGCAACAGGTTGCGGAGAGAATGTCTCGGCACCTGCGAAGGTCCTCTGAGGGAGTCTACCAAGCGAAGTGGAGAGTCTTTTGTGGTTGGTGTCGTGGAAGGGGTATCTCTCCACTCGATGCCACTATTCCAGCAATAGCGGACTTCCTCGTGTATCTGCGAGAAGAAATGCGCCTTTCTGTCTCGGCAGTGAAAGGCTACCGCTCAGCCTTAAGCTTGGCCTTCAGATTGAAGGGCGTGGATATTTCTTCGTCGCTAGAACTCTCTTTACTCATACGTAGCTATGAGCTTACCTGCCCCCAGTCGGAAGTGAGACCCCCTCCTTGGAACGTGGTTCGAGTCCTCAGGTCTCTCAAGAGACCTCCCTTCGAGCCATTACGCTAAGCCTCCGATCGCCACCTGTCTTGGAAGACGGCTTTCCTACTCGCCTTGGCCTCGGCCAAGCGAGTTAGTGAACTTCATGGTCTCTCGTACGACATCGCCCATTCAAGGGGATGGGGGGAGGTAACGTTCAGGTTCGTCCCTGAGTTTGTGGCCAAGACTCAGAATCCTGGAGTGCCGGATCCTCGGTTCGACTCTTTCAGGATCGCGAGTCTCCGTTCTGTAACAAACGACCCAGACCAGCTGCTACTATGCCCAGTGAGGTGTCTGAGGTACTACTTGAAGAGAACGGCTGCAGTCCGTCCTCATGTGCGAGCTTTGTTTGTGAGCACAGGGAGGACAAAGAGGAGGGTCACCAGGAACACCATCTCAGCTTGGATTCGAAGGGTTATCCACCATGCCCTGAATCCTGACCCTCCTCCGTCACGTCGCCCTCGAGCCCACGATGTCAGGGGTATTGCTACATCCCTGGCCTTCAAGAGAAACTTCTCTGTGACGCAGGTACTTCAAGCTGGGGTCTGGAAGCGTCAAACGACCTTCACAGCCCACTACCTGCAAGACGTGACCCACAGGAGCCTCGATACGTTCTCTATCGGCCCTGTGGTGGCTGCACAACAGCTGGTCTAACCTCAGGCTCCTTTTTGGACAAGTAGCAGTAGGTTGAGGGCGTTGTTACCCGGTCTTAGTCTGCGTGAATGAAAGAGTATGTCTGACCCTTACTTCTTTCTTCATTCTCCCCTCTCTTGGGGAAGCAGCATCCTGGTCCTCGCATAGCTGACCTCGACCTCTGCAGGTAACCCATGCTTCTTTGTGCTCCTAGTATTAAGCTTAATACTGTTGCGTCTCCCATACCCTGACGAGGTGGTATGGGGAACGTCCAATCCTAGAATTCCTATCTGAAGGTCTCAAGGTCAACTTCATAGGACGAGTCACACTCTCCTCCTCACACTGCTTATGTAGGCCACTCGTTCCTAGCGATGCTAGGAACCTGTGAGGTACAGGGGCTCCCTCTCTCTAGTGCTGCTCACTGAGGGATCGAGCCCCCGGGCAAGCCGAAGTCAGAAGGCTGGGGACTTTCCACCCTTCCCAAGGGGTAAGTCACCCTTTGTAAATAGCGTGGTTTGTATTTCGGTTACGGAACAAATGACAAATTCGAAGATAATTTGTATTTTTCCTAACCATACAAACCTTAGCTATTTACACATATGTGCCCGCCATCCCTGACCCCCAAGTCAAGTCCTACCTTTAAGTGAAGTGAAGCAAGTCACCGGTGTGTGGAGGGGGGAGGGGTAACAAGCTACCCTTCCCCACCCCCCGCTAACTAGCGCGGGGGTAATTAACCCTCGTTAAAAACTATTGGCTCGTCATTTCAGCTGCGCTAAAAGTAATACCCTTTGTAAATAGCTAAGGTTTGTATGGTTAGGAAAAATACAAATTATCTTCGAATTTGTCATATGTTATGCATTGTAATATATTCCATTTCCATTTTCCTTTCATACATCATCACTACAGAGTTATTTTTCAATCCTGTATGTATTCTTATTTTTCCTGTATGTATTCTTATTTTTCCTTTATCGCGCAATGTGGATTCCAATACGCATTTTGATGACGAAAATTATTGTCCCTTGTTATTCTAGGTTGCCCTGAGGCTTTCAAATCTTTCGTATTTTGGGGGAATTTTCAACTATTTTCATCTGCCTTGTTCCCCAAAGTCCCTATCAACATTGTTCAATTCGTTTGCCTTTTCTCAATTATTTGGTTTTTGGGAATTATATGTTTTTGAACAGGTAATTCAGAGATTGTAGGTATAACACATCCGTGTAATTCTTAGCGTAGTAAACATAGGTAGGGTCCTTCCTTTCAGACATTGCGTGTTAAATCAACTCTATTAGTTCCTTTGCAGTCAGTTGAGAGTGTTGAATATTTTTTTATAGTTAGAACCTTCACCATGCAAAATTTCCAGTCTGGTGGAACCCTATAACGCAGGGTTGAGACAGTTTTGTGTATAAACCTAGTATTGAACCCCCTCAGAAGTAAGGATCTGCCCTACTTCCTTGAATAGCTCCATCATAGAGAGGATCCATCTTAATACAATTCCTAAAGACAATGAAATATCAGGTACAGTCAACCATATTGACATATCTAAATTTCCTCTCAGAAGCAAACATTAAAGGTAGTTTCATATTGTATTTTTTTTTTTAAATCTCATCTTTCTCCTTGAGATTCTAATCCTCCTCTCTCACATCAAGTCTCTCTCATTTACCTTCTTTAGGTGCCAATATTGTGTGTGTTCTCTTCCTTCTACCTCTTCCTCCTGTGGCATATAGGCTTACTCATGCAAGGAAATCTTTATCTTCAATATTCTCTAATCATGGCCATGATGGTACTGGATATTCACCTTGCGACATTTCAATTTCATTCTTCATTTTTATGTCGTATTTGGCAAAGACGAGACTGGACAGTGAAACATCAGACAAGCACCATATTACTCATGAGTGAACACGATCACGACCGTAAGGGCTGCATCTCATTCATCAACTTGCTGGTTTCAGTCCTTATAGTCATGTTCATGATCATTCCTGGGTGTTATGGTGCATCTTATTACTCATGCAATATTACCAGTCTTTGCTCTGCTAATTATAACTTGAAAATGCCGAATAGAAATACGAAACTAAAGTAGAATTCTAAATCATTCTGGCTTTGATTGTAGATGTATTGAAGACTGAATTTTTAATTTGTAAGTTATGTGTTAATGTCTCTACGCTCCTTTTGGGAGTTAGAGACGTTTACTAAAAGATGACAAAAATTGAATCAATGTAATGTTAAACAATGATGGAAAAATGTATGCATTCATATACACATTGAAAAGTAAAGTCAAGTGTCTGATCAAAAATTTAATACATTTGATATTATATGTTTCTCATAAATTTTTCTATTTGCAATTTTACTTATCAGAAATATAAAGGAAAAAGGTGATGAAAAATATAACGTACTAAATTACTCAAAATTAACAGGAATAAAATTATCAGAATTAAAATCATTTTGATAATAAATGAAATATAGACATCACCAAGAAGTTAAGAAAATACTGCTGAATGGTATATCGAAGACCTAGGATGACCAGCATAGAGATGTGAGCAGCTCAAGTGGACTCCGTGGAGCCAGACCGTGGCACTTTGGCGTGAAAGAGGCAGCACCGCCGGGTCTGGTAGGAGGGGGCATGAGACCTGGGGCCTCTTCGTTCCTCTTGGAGCTGGATACAGCCATGGATTGGTGGCTGAGGAGTGAGGTGATGCGTAGTTAGGGAAAGGAACCAGAGGGTGCCCTGTTTACATCTGAATGTTGTGTGGTGGTGAAGTCAGGCCTCATAGGAGTCACGGGTCACTACTGACGCTAGGCATGGGGATGGACCGCTGGCATATTAAGACAAGAGCAATAGTTGCAAGTGTAATACTTCATTACTCCAGCCACATCTTCCTTCTGCGGCATCTTTCCAATATCTCGCTCGATCACACAAACTCATAAACACACGGGAAAGTCTGTTTTCAACATGGCCTTACCATAGCCAAGAAGTTATTGAATAACGGTTGTTTTGTATTGTAATTTGTAATCAGTATTTTCATGCCGCAGTTAGTAGAGAGGAAACAGGATTGTGGGACATGAGTCTTTGGATGCTCAACATGTGTATCCCCAGAATAAACAGGATTAGGATTGTTAGGTCTGAAACCAGCATAAGTAATGAGATGCAGCCTTGACAATCCTGATCCTGTTTATGATGGGTAGTGTTGACTAACTAATCACTCGTGTTCTTTAGCCTGTCTTACCACTGCCAATTGCAACATGAACATACTGACTGGAAAGAATAATACAAAATAAGTTATTTCCAATATCAGAATAGTTATGATAAGTATTAATCAAAGACAAGACTATCCTTTGTGTTAGCGAGTTTGCATGTGATGGAGAGAGCTGTTGTTGTATGCCACAGGTTGATGATAAGGCTGGAGAAAATTGTATTCATTTGTAACTATATATTTTCTTTGCATGCCAGCTGCCTGTGTCCTTGTCTGGCCTCAGTGGTGAGATATGGCTCATTTGAAGCGTGTTTTTCATTTCCATTCCACATTCACAACTAAACAAGAATCCTTTGATTCCTTTCTACATCTGCGTTCTGCCTTATTTCCGCAGCTGTCGGTCTGTGGTTGGGTTCAGCTTCCTAGAGGTGCGTAGAGACCTCACGTTCCATGTCCTGTCCTGCTAAATCCGGCGGCACTGGTTCTGTAATGTTGATGTGGCATGGTGTGACTTTGTGGAATCCCCTTGAGCTGCTCATATCTCTATGCTGGTTGAACTAGTTCCTTAATGTCTCATTCATGTGTTGTTTTTTCTCAAATACTTGGTTTGGTATAAATCTCATTCATCATCATAATGGTTTCAGTCTGTATAATTCTAGTTCAGTTGATTTTGGGAAGTGTATCGTAATTTTTCATGTCCTATTCTCCTTTGTCTCTGAAAAGTACAGATTGATCTTATAGAATAAATATATGTATAAAACAAATAATATCTAATATTATTTTATTTCTGATGAGGCAGTATTTTAGACATATTTTTCCATGTGAGTATGTTTGTGTCAGAGAGAAAAAAAAATGTTGAATGCCACAGGAGGGAGAGATTACCGAGTCTTTCACTTTTCATTGCTTAACTCTTTACAATCAGACATCTTTTTGAGCCTCTCGCATCTCCATTTCATTGATATAGCTAAGGGGTCTGATGTACTATCATAATTGTGGGGCTGTGAATGCACCCCTTTGTAGGGTGTTCTTTTGATTCCCTAGAGATTGAAATCAGGAACGTAAATTATATTCGTATTTGCTTCTATTCCCTAATTCTGTAATTTTGACCTTGTTAATCTGAAGTCATATTCATGTTTGCTTCTGTTCCCTAAATCTAATTTTGTTGGTGTTGGTGGACCACCTCTAGACATATACCCCAAGCTTGGACAACCTCAAGGTAGAACTTTCGAATTTCTCTCATACATTTCAACTGCACGGGATCAGTTCCCCGTGGTTAGGGTGACCTTTGATTATTTATCAATTTAATGTTACACTTGACGTATTGGTCCTATGTTATTCAGTACATCTAAAGATTCACAATGAAACGTGGATACAATTCTCGCAGCCTTCGCTAGATGATATCGGACTCACATTCTTTGCTAGATGATTGAGTGTCAAGTGTTTCTTTACATTTTCTCCTATGATCCATACCAAAGATGAGTAGTCATAAGCTTGTTTCAGTTATCAAATTCTAGTCATCAGGTCCTTGGGTACATTGTTTTTTTTACCAACTCATTCTTGATGGATTTTTTATTCTGAACCTCTTAATTTGTTATATTCTTTTCATATCAAATATATGAGTCATGTGGAGTGTTTTTTAAATGCTAGATCGTTTCTTTAATGCAGTCTTCTTCACCCAGAAGAACTCAATTTGTCAAATTGGTTTCAATTTCCATTCTTCTAAACTCTGCTCTTATTTTCTGATTCATCTCCATGTACAGTCAGTTTCATTTCCAATACAGTAAAGTTATCTATCATCCTGCAGAACACAGTATATTAACCTGGTTTCAATTCTAATTCTTCTAACTAATGTCTTATAGTCTGTTTTATCACAATACAGCAAAGTTAACTCTCACCCAGAAAAACTCATTATGTAAGCAGGGTTTCAATTACCATTCTTCTGCTAAGTGTGGCGTTTATGGTTTGTTTCAAATCAAAGTACACTGTTTTATCTCTAGTTCAGAAAAGTCAGGTATCATTTCATTTCCCATTCTTCTTCTGACTCTAGTCTTATTGTCGGTTTCATTTCCATCACATCAAGGTTAGCTATCCTCCAACAGAATATAGTAAATGCACCTTGTTTCAATTCTCATACCTCTTGTAACTGGTTTTAGTTGCCATTCTTCTTCTAACTCTAGTTTTATTGTCTATTTCATCTTTAAAGTAACCTTTGATTCATTTCCATCACATTAAAGTCAGCTATCACCCAGCAGAGGATAGTATGTGAACTTTGCGTCAATTCCTATTCTTATTCTAACTGGTTTTATTATGTGTTTCATGTACAAGTACAGTCTGCTTTATCTCTGGTGCAGAAACGTTAGCTATCACCCAGCAGAAGATAATTAGTGAACCTTGTTTCAATGATAACCCTTGTACCTCTGGTTATTGTTTTTTTTATTTTTCAAATCCAAGTACAGTCTGTTTTATCTCCAATGCAGAAAGGCTAGGTATCATCCAGCAGAACACAGTATGGGAACCTTGTTTCAGTTCCCATATTTCTTCTAACTCTATTCGTATTGTCTGTATCAATTTATACCTCTTGTACCTCTGGTTATTGTCTGTTTCATCTCCAATACAGTTTGTTTCATCTCCAATAAAACAGTTAGCTATCACCCAAGAAAACACAGTTTGTGAACCTTGTTTCAATTCCCATACTTCTTTCAACTCTAGTATTGTTGTCAGCTTCATCCCCACATCCAGCAAAGTTAGCTCTCTCCCAGCAGAACTCAATATTTAAGCCTGGTTTCAATTCCCATTGGTGTTTTTGCTGTGGTCTTATTGTCTGTTTCATTTCCAATATAGCAAAGTTAGCTTTCATCCACCAGAACACAGTATGTAAGCCTGGTTTCAGTTTCCATTATTCTTCTAACTCTCGTCCTATTACCTGTTGTTTCCACCTTAAGTTCACTGTTTTATCTCCAAATCTGGCCTTATTGTCCGTTGCTTCATCTTCAAGTACAGTATAAACCTCCAATAAAACAGAGTTAGATTTCATCCTCCAGAACACATTATGTGAATCTTGTTCAAATTCCCATTCTTCCTCTAATTCTGGTCTTATTATCTGTTTCATCTCTAATACAGCAAAGTTAACTAATGCACAGAAGAAAGGAGTATGTAAACCTGGTTTCAATTCCCATTATTCTTCTAAATCTGTCCTTATTGTCTGTTGTCTCAATTCAAGTAGTGTTTCGGCCTTATTGTCTGTTGTCTCTATTCAAGTAGTGTTTCATCTCCAATAGAGGAAAGTTAAGTTTCATCCAGCAGAAAAAAAAGTATGTGTCGCTGGTTTAAGTTTCCAAGTTTCATTCATTCCTTAAATGTTGGTTTTATTGATCCAAATCCATCTCTCATCAAGTACAGCATAGTTAGGAGATTATTTTTTGGTTCAAAATTTCTATATAAACATATAGGCCTACTAGACTACTGTGATTTTTTCCTAATTCTCGTAGTATTGGTCTTTCTCATCTTCACTGGCTATTCATCTTCAAAATGTACATATTCTATTATATTGATTTCTGTTTCCAAATTTCAGTCACGCTGCTTAGCAATTTCACTTAATATTTAACTTTTGAAATTCAAGTATTTTTCGCCTTGATTTTGGAATTTACTTTCTAGAAATTGATCATGTATTAGTCGAATTCTACTTTCCAAATTAAAATTCTTTACTTTATATGGTAATTTTACTCTAAATCTCAGCCATGCTTCTGTTCAATTCTATACTTTACTTTTCAGTAATGGTATTTTTGCAAAATTGGAAAGTACAAGTCTTTCATTTACTTTTCAGTAATGGTATTTTTGCAAAATTGGAAAGTACAAGTCTTTCATTTACTTTTCAGTAATGGTATTTTTGCAAAATTGGAAAGTACAAGTCTTTCATTTACTTTTCAGTAATGGTATTTTTGCAAAATTAGAAAGTATAGGTCTCTTTAATTTTTACGATTTCTCATATATACCAAGTAGGTTACAGTATAGTTATTGATTTTCACCCTTCAGATGTTTAGTTATTTCCCAAAAAACTGCTTAGTGATTTTTTTTTCTGTTTTGAGGTTTCTGATGTTAACATAGCTAAGTAGGTTATTGTAGTTATTTACCCTCAAATTTCTTTTTTATTTCCATAGCAAAATTACTCTAGGTGTAGGCTATTATGACATTGGGTTTTATGTTGTACTCTTTTAGACCTATCTGATTTCCAAGTCACGTCCCTTAAATTTCTTTGGTCTGGAGGTTTTTAATGTTGTGCTATTTTAGCTATCTTTTGGTTTTTATGTTGTGCTATTTTAGACCTATTTCTTTGGTCTGGAGGTTTTTAATGTTGTGCTATTTTAGCTATCTTTTGGTTTTTATGTTGTGCTATTTTAGACCTATTTCTTTGGTCTGGAGGTTTTTAATGTTGTGCTATTTTAGCTATCTTTTGGTTTTTATGTTGTGCTATTTTAGACCTATCTGATTTACAAGTCAACATCCCTT
The DNA here is from genome assembly GCF_036898095.1 of Palaemon carinicauda. Taxonomy (NCBI): domain Eukaryota; kingdom Metazoa; phylum Arthropoda; class Malacostraca; order Decapoda; family Palaemonidae; genus Palaemon; species Palaemon carinicauda. The sequence goes on along the minus strand of NC_090756.1, from coordinate 10,513,867 downwards.
AAATTTCTTTGGTCTGGAGGTTTTTAATGTTGTGCTATTTTAGCTATCTTTTGGTTTTTATGTTGTGCTATTTTAGACCTATTTCTTTGGTCTGGAGGTTTTTAATGTTGTGCTATTTTAGCTATCTTTTGGTTTTTATGTTGTGCTATTTTAGACCTATCTGATTTACAAGTCAACATCCCTTGAATTTCTTTGGTCTGGAGGTTTTTAATGTTGTGCTATTTTAGCTATCTTTTGGTTTTTATGTTGTGCTATTTTAGACCTATTTCTTTGGTCTGGAGGTTTTTAATGTTGTGCTATTTTAGCTATCTTTTGGTTTTTATGTTGTGCTATTTTAGACCTATCTGATTTACAAGTCAACATCCCTTGAATTTCTTTGGTCTGGAGGTTTTTAATGTTGTGCTATTTTAGCTATCTTTTGGTTTTTATGTTGTGCTATTTTAGACCTATCTGATTTCCAAGTCAACATCCCTTAAATTTCTTTGGTCTGGAGGTTTTTAATGTTGTGCTATTTTAGCTATCTTTTGGTTTTTATGTTGTGCTATTTTAGACCTATTTCTTTGGTCTGGAGGTTTTTAATGTTGTGCTATTTTAGCTATCTTTTGGTTTTTATGTTGTGCTTTTTTAGACCTATCTGATTTACAAGTCAACATCCCTTAAATTTCTTTGATCTGGAGGTTTTTAATGTTGTGCTATTTTAGCTATCTTTTGGTTTTTATGTTGTGCTATTTTAGACCTATTTCTTTGGTCTGGAGGTTTTTAATGTTGTGCTATTTTAGCTATCTTTTGGTTTTTATGTTGTGCTATTTTAGACCTATCTGATTTACAAGTCAACATCCCTTAAATTTCTTTGGTCTGGAGGTTTTTAATGTTGTGCTATTTTAGCTATCTTTTGGTTTTTATGTTATGCTATTTTAGACCTATCTGATTTACAAGTCAACATCCCTTAAATTTCTTTGGTCTGGAGGTTTTTAATGTTGTGCTATTTTAGCTATCTTTTGGTTTTTATGTTGTGCTATTTTAGACCTATTTCTTTGGTCTGGAGGTTTTTAATGTTGTGCTATTTTAGTTAGACCTATTTCTTTGGTCTGGAGGTTTTTAATGTTGTGCTATTTTAGCTATCTTTTGGTTTTTATGTTGTGCTATTTTAGACCTATTTCTTTGGTCTGGAGGTTTTTAATGTTGTGCTATTTTAGCTATCTTTTGGTTTTTATGTTGTGCTATTTTAGACCTATCTGATTTACAAGTCAACATCCCTTAAATTTCTTTGGTCTGGAGGTTTTTAATGTTGTGCTATTTTAGCTATCTTTTGGTTTTTATGTTGTGCTATTTTAGACCTATTTCTTTGGTCTGGAGGTTTTTAATGTTGTGCTATTTTAGCTATCTTTTGGTTTTTATGTTGTGCTATTTTAGACCTATCTGATTTACAAGTCAACATCCCTTAAATTTCTTTGGTCTGGAGGTTTTTAATGTTGTGCTATTTTAGCTATCTTTTGGTTTTTATGTTGTGCTATTTTAGACCTATTTCTTTGGTCTGGAGGTTTTTAATGTTGTGCTATTTTAGTTAGACCTATTTCTTTGGTCTGGAGGTTTTTAATGTTGTGCTATTTTAGCTATCTTTTGGTTTTTATGTTGTGCTATTTTAGACCTATCTGATTTACAAGTCGACATCCCTTAAATTTCTTTGGTCTGGAAGTTTTTAATGTTGTGCTATTTTAGCTATCTTTTGGTTTTTATGTTGTGCTATTTTAGACCTATTTCTTTGGTCTGGAGGTTTTTAATGTTGTGCTATTTTAGTTAGACCTATTTCTTTGGTCTGGAGGTTTTTAAAATAATGTTGTGCTATTTTAGCTATCTTTTGGTTTTTATGTTGTGCTATTTTAGACCTATCTGATTTACAAGTCAACATCCCTTAAATTTCTTTGGGTCTGGAGGTTTTTAATGTTGTGCTATTTTAGCTATCTTTTGGTTTTTATGTTGTGCTATTTTAGACCTATTTCTTTGGTCTGGAGGTTTTTAATGTTGTGCTATTTTAGCTATCTTTTGGTTTTTATGTTGTGCTAGTTTAGACCTATCTGATTTACAAGTCAACATCCCTTGAATTTCTTTGGGTCTGGAGGTTTTTAATGTTGTGCTATTTTAGCTATCTTTTGGTTTTTATGTTGTGCTATTTTAGACCTATCTGATTTACAAGTCAACATCCCTTAAATTTCTTTGGTCTGGAGGTTTTTAATGTTGTGCTATTTTAGCTATCTTTTGGTTTTTATGTTGTGCTATTTTAGACCTATCTGATTTACAAGTCAACATCCCTTGAATTTCTTTGGTCTGGAGGTTTTTAATGTGCTATTTTAGCTATCTTTTGGTTTTTATGTTGTGCTATTTTAGACCTATCTGATTTACAAGTCAACATCCCTTGAATTTCTTTGGGTCTGGAGGTTTTTAATGTTGTGCTATTTTAGCTATCTTTTGGTTTTTATGTTGTGCTATTTTAGACCTATCTGATTTACAAGTCAACATCCCTTGAATTTCTTTGGTCTGGAGGTTTTTAATGTTGTGCTATTTTAGCTATCGTGCTATTTTAGACCTATCTGATTTACAAGTCAACATCCCTTAAATTTCTTTGGTCTGGAGGTTTTTAATGTTGTGCTATTTTAGCTATCTTTTGGTTTTTATGTTGTGCTATTTTAGACCTATCTGATTTACAAGTCAACATCCCTTAAATTTCTTTGATCTGGAGGTTTTTAATGTGCTATTTTAGCTATCTTTTGGTTTTTATGTTGTGCTATTTTAGACCTATCTGATTTACAAGTCAACATCCCTTGAATTTCTTTGGTCTGGAGGTTTTTAATGTTGTGCTATTTTAGCTATCTTTTGGTTTTTATGTTGTGCTATTTTAGACCTATTTCTTTGGTCTGGAGGTTTTTAATGTTGTGCTATTTTAGCTATTTGGTTTTTATGTTGTGCTATTTTAGACCTATTTCTTTGGTCTGGAGGTTTTTAATGTTGTGCTATTTTAGCTATCTTTTGGTTTTTATGTTGTGCTATTTTAGACCTATTTCTTTGGTCTGGAGGTTTTTAATGTTGTGCTATTTTAGCTATCTTTTGGTTTTTATGTTGTGCTATTTTAGACCTATTTCTTTGGTCTGGAGGTTTTTAATGTTGTGCTATTTTAGCTATCTTTTGGTTTTTATGTTGTGCTATTTTAGACCTATTTCTTTGGTCTGGAGGTTTTTAATGTTGTGCTATTTTAGCTATCTTTTGGTTTTTATGTTGTGCTATTTTAGACCTATTTCTTTGGTCTGGAGGTTTTTAATGTTGTGCTATTTTAGCTATCTTTTGGTTTTTATGTTGTGCTAGTTTAGACCTATCTGATTTACAAGTCAACATCCCTTGAATTTCTTTGAGTCTGGACTGCCGTTTGTTCCTTATCATCTAGTCTAGTCTTGTAACACATCTGTTTATCAAGTTCCTGTGGGTATTGTCTAGTCTTTGCTGCCATTTTATTTATAAGGGAAAGAATATACAGGAACTTAAAACAGTTCCTGTATATTATTCTAGTCTGTTGTTATTAACGTTCCTGTAATATAGTCTACTATATAGTCAACTATATATTTAACTTATGTTGACTAAAATTGAGATCACTTTGGTCATGATTTCTATCAGTATGGGATATTACTGCTTGTCTCTAGCTACAAATTTCTATTTAGCATATGGGTCCCCAGACAAAACTTTTTAGACAAATTAGGTGTCGTTAATAATTCACAAGTACATAGAGGATGTGTAAACGCAGTAAACCAAATTAAATTCATTTATTTGTTACAAGAAGCACGAAATTTATTTATTTGTTACAAGAAGCACGAAATTTATTTATTTGTTACAAGAAGCACGAAATTTATTTGTTATAAAATTTGACAATTCATGTCCTATTACTTTAGCAAAAGATATAAGCTACTCTCTCTATTACTATAAAACCATAAAACAGTATCTCTATTACTATAGAACCATAAAACAGTATCTCTATTACTATAGAACCATAAAACAGTATCTCTATTACTATAGAACCATAAAACAGTAATCATGTTCTCTGGGGAAAAACAGTGGAAACATATTTATTCTGCAGGATTAAGATCAGATTATTGTTGGGGGAAAAACAGTGGAAACATATTTATTCTGCAGGATTAAGATCAGATTATTGTTGGACAGATTATACGGTATAGATTATTATTGTTTTGTGTATGGTATGTTGATTATAATCATTATAGATGTTTTGCACCTGCTAGGCAGTCTCGGCTCAGCTTGAGTATTAGTGTCGAAATGACAGTTTGAAAATGTATGATATTGTTCTATCTTGGCTGGTTATATATCTGATAAATTTCCTTTTGTTTTCTGCTGATTCCAATACATGTTTAGTACTTGCTAGGTCTCAGCTCAACTTGAGTATATCAACATGTATTGAGTATATCAACATGTATATTGTTTTTTATATCGTTTTCTATCAACATGTATTGAGTATATCAACATGTATATTGTTTTTTATATCGTTTTCTATCTTGACTGATCTGATGAATCTCATTTTGTTTTCTGTTGATTCCAATGACATGTTTATCACTTGCTAGGTCTCAGCTCTGGCTTGAGTATATCAACATGTATGATATTGTTTTCTATGGCTTGAGTATATCAACATGTATGATATTGTTTTCTATCTCCATTTGTTTTTTGTTGATTCCAATACTTGTAGATTGCTAGGTCTCAGCTCAACTTGAGTATATCAACATGTATGATATTGTTTTATCAGCTCACATGTTATGATATTGTTTTCTATCTCCATTTGTTTTTTGTTGTAGATTGCTAGGTCTCAGCTCAACTTGAGTATATCAACATGTATGATATTGTTTTCTTTTTTGTTGTAGATTGTTAGGTCTCAGCTCAACTTGAGTATATCAACATGTATGATATTGTTTTCTGAGTATATCAACATGTATGATATTGTTTTCTTTTTTGTTGTAGATTGCTAGGTCTCAGCTCAACTTGAGTATATCAACATGTATGATATTGTTTTCTATCTCCATTTGTTTTTTGTTGTAGATTGCTAGGTCTCGGCTCAACTTGAGTATATCAACATGTATGATATTGTTTTCGATCTCCTTTGTTTTTTGTTGATTCCAATACATGTGCTCAACTTGAGTATATCAACATGTATGATATTGTTTTCGATCTCCATTTGTTTTTTGTTGATTCCAATACATGTAGATTGCTAGGTTTCGGCTCAACTTGAGTATATCAATCTAGGTTTCGGCTCAACTTGAGTATATCAATCTAGGTTTCGGCTCAACTTGAGTATATCAATGATATTGTTTTCTATCTTGACTGATATCTGATGAATCTCCGTTTGTTTTAATTTTGTTGATTCCAATGACATGTTTTCTATCTTGACTGATCTGATGAATCTCCGTTTGTTTTAATTTTGTTGATTCCAATGACATGTTTAGCACTTGCTAGGTCTCAGCTCAACTTGAGTATATCAACATTTATGATATTGTTTCCTTGATGAATCTCCATTTGTTTTTTGTTGATTCCAATACATGTAGATTGCTAATACATGTAGATTGCTAGGTCTCAGCTCAACTTGAGTATATCAACATGTATGATATTGTTTTTGTTGATTCCAATACATGTAGATTGCTAGGTCTCAGCTCAACTTGAGTATATCAACATGTATAGATATTGTTTTCTATCTCCTTTGTTTTTTGTTGATTCCAATACGTTTTCTATCTTGATGAATCTCCATCTGTGTTTTGTTGATTCCAATACTTGTAGATTGCTAGGTCTCAGCTCAACTTGAGTATATCAATGATATTGTTTTCTGTATATCAATGATATTTTTCTCTTGTAGATTGCTAGGTTTCGGCTCAACTTGAGTATATCAATGATATTGTTTTCTGTATATCAATGATATTTTTCTCTTGTAGATTGCTAGGTTTCGGCTCAACTTGAGTATATCAATGAATATACTCATATTGTTTTCTGTATATCAATGATATTTTTCTATTTTGATGAATCTCCATTTGTTTTTTGTTAATTCCAATACATTTAGATTGCTAGGTTTCGGCTTAACTTGAGTATATCAACATGTATGATATATCAACATGTATGATATTGTTTTCTATCTTGACTGGTTATATTTGAGTATATCAACATGTATGATATATCAACATGTATGATATTGTTTTCTTGACTGGTTATATATCTGATGAATCTCCTTTTGTTTTCTGTTGATTCCAATACATGTTGTGCTAGAGTATTAGTGTCCTTCAAAATGTCTGATATTGTTCTATCTTGACTGGTTATATATCTGATGAATCTCATTTTGTTTTCTGTTGATTGTAATACATATTTAGCACTTGCTAGGTCTCAGCTCAGCTTGAGTATATCAAAATGTATGATATTAGCACTTGCTAGGTCTCAGCTCAGCTTGAGTATATCAAAATGTATGATATTAGCACTTGCTAGGTCTCAGCTCAGCTTGAGTATATCAAAATGTATGATATTGTTTGCTATCTTGGCTGGTTCTGTTGATTCCAATACATGTTTAGCACTCGCTAGGTGGCATTAGGATATCAGCTCAGTATTGGTGTGAAATAGTCAGCACTTGCTAGCTTCTCATCACTATGCATCTCCTCTAACGAAGTAATTTATCGGATGATTCTCATTATGTTCAGCGACTTGGTAGCATTATCTCAGCTTTTGATTACATTGATGTTCAGCACTTAGTAGCTTCTCGTCTCATCATGATATTGGAACTCCTTAACGAAGTATGATTTTGTTTTATTCTTGGCTGATTTATTACATTGATGTTCAGCACTTAGTAGCTTCTCGTCTCATCATGATATTGGAACTCCTTAACGAAGTATGATTTTGTTTTATTCTTGGCTGATTTATAATCTGATTCTCAATTCTGATTTCCTTTTATTATATCACTATATATGCTCAGTACTTGATACTTTCTCATATTTTGGATTATTCGTTAACAATGAATATTGGAACTCCGTTAAGAAGTATGATTTTGTTTTATCTTGGCTGATTTATCTAATGATTCTCATTCTGTTTTCCTTTGATTACATTATGTTCAGTACTTTCTACTTTCTCATCCTTAATTAACGAAGTACGATTCTGTTTTATCTAGGCTGATTTATCAGATGATTCTCATTCTGTTTTCCTTTGTTTACAGCAAGTTCAGCACTTGGTACAGCAAGTTCACCACTTGGTTTCTCATCTGAGCTTGTGTATTGTATCTCCTTAACAAAATATGATTCTGTTTAACATCATGGCTGATTTATCTGTTGACTCTCATTCTGTTTTCCTTTTTATTATACCAGTACTCATGTTCAGTACTTGCTAGTTTCTCATCTCAGCTTGGGTATTGGATCTCCTTAACGAAATAATTTATCTGATGATTCTCATTCTGTTTTCCTTTCATTATACAAATATATATGTTCAGTATTTGCTAGTTTCCTTAATAAGTATGATCTTGGCTGATTAATCTTATAATTCTCAATTTCTTTTTTCTTTGATTATACTAATATACATGTTCAGTATGTGTTAGGTTCTCAGCCCAGCTTGAATATTAGTGCCCCTCACAAAGTATGATAGTGTTCTTGAGTGATTTATCTGATTCTCATTTTGTTTTATATTAATATATATGTTCAGCACTTGCTAGTGTTGCTTCTCAGCTCAATATAAATTGTATCGTTCAGCTCTTGCCAGTGCTGCTTCTCAGCTCAGCTTGGATCTTAAAGTGTAGTGTTGCTCTGGCTAATTTATCTGATGATTCTCATTTTTATTTTTGTATTTAGATTATATCAATATATATGTTCAGCGAATTCCTAGCTATAAATATCGGTTCAGCTTTAGATTATATCAATATATATGTTCAGCGAATTCCTAGCTATAATATCGGTTCAGCTTTAGTATTGGCGCTTGCTAAATTCTCGGCTCAACTTCGGTATTGATGTTCTTAACACGGTTAAGCTTTAGGCTCAACTTCGGTATTGGTGTCCTTAACACAGTTCAGCTTCAGTATTGGCACTTGCTAGCTGATCTCGGCTCAACTTCGACATTGGTGTCCTTAACACAGTTCAGCTTCAATATTGGCACTGCTAGCTTCTCGGCTCAACTTCGGTATTGGTGTCCTTAACACAGTTCAGCTTCAGTATTGACACTTGCTAGCTTCTCGGCTCAACTTCGGTATTGGTGTCCTCAACACGGTTCAGCTTTAGTATTGGCACTTGCTAGCTTCTCGGCTCAACTTCGTTTTTGATGTCTTTAGCACAGTTCAACTTAGTATGGCACTTGCTAGCTTTTCGGGGTCAACACTTCGGTATTGGTGTCTTTAGTACGGTTCAGCTTTAGTATTGGTACTTGCTAGCTTCTCAGTTCAACTGATGTCCTTAACACGGTTCAGCTTTAGTATTGGCATTTGCTAGCTTCTCGGCTCAACTTCAGTTTTGGTGTCCTTAACACGGTTCAGCTTTAGTATTGGCACTTGCTAGCTTCTCGGCTCAACGTTGGTATTGATGTTCTTAACACGGTTAAGCTTTAGGCTCAACTTCAGTATTGGTGTCCTTAACACGGTTCAGCTTAGTATTGGCATTTGCTAGCTTCTCGGCTCAACTTCAGTTTTGGTGTCCTTAACACGGTTCAGCTTTAGTATTGGCATTTGCTAGCTTCTCGGCTCAACTTCAGTTTTGGTGTCCTTAACACGGTTCAGCTTTAGTATTGACACTTGCTAGCTTCTCGGCTCAACTTCGGTATTGGTGTCCTCAACACGGTTCAGCTTTAGTATTGGCACTTGCTAGCTTCTCGGCTCAACTTCGTTTTTGATGTCTTTAGCACAGTTCAACTTAGTATGGCACTTGCTAGCTTTTCGGGGTCAACACTTCGGTATTGGTGTCTTTAGTACGGTTCAGCTTTAGTATTGTCACTTGCTAGCTTCTCAGCTCAACTTCGGTATTGATGGCCTTAATAAAGTATGGTATTGTTCTATAATAGCCGATTTATCTGAAGACTCTTTTTGTTTTACCGATCATGAATTTCACTTTGGTATGGTGGTCCACGTACCTGACCATCTGACTGGTGTTTATGGTCTTTTCTGAGACTAAGAGATACAAAGGAAATATTGTTCTATAATAGCCGATTTATCTGAAGACTCTTTTTGTTTTACCGATCATGAATATCACTTTGGTATGGTGGTCCACGTACCTGACCATCTGACTGGTGTTTATGGTCTTTTCTGAGACTAAGAGATACAAAGGAAATATAACCTAATCTATGATATACAGTTTATATATTCATATGATATTAGTATGAAAACTTGAAGATTAGATTCCTGCAATTGGAGTTATTGAATTTCTTATTGAATTTCTTTTCGGTTTGTAATTTTTCTTGCTAATGCTCTTCTTCATAATAATTGAACTCGCATTGATCTCTTGAGTATGTTTTCCACATGCTCGCTTCTTGCTTGCTCCATGTTCATCCGACCCCCGAGTCCAACTGGAATATATAGAACAAAATTAGTATTAGAAGTAACATTATGTGCACTCTGATTAGGCAGTTCTGAAAAAAATAGTTCAAATTCTATCTGTGTCAAGGCCGTAATAGAAAATATTCATCAGTTTCTGTATTCTATGATTATGAAGTCAGTTCTAAAAAAAAGTCACAAATTCTATCTGTTTTAGAAACATTATTCATGACTCTAGATTGTTAACTACTTCAGTTTATATAATTTTCAATATTGCATGGTGCAAACACTTTGATAATTTTGCCCTATAGATAATGTAAGCCTATGCATTACTTACCATTATATGTTGCATGGTTCAATGGGTTCTAGTCACAAGATTTATTAGCTTGGTTTATATTTTCAATAGATCATCTATCTTGAATTAACAGATTATCTATAGTCCATCAGTGCATTATGGTTGTCCTTTCCAGATTTATGGGCGAGGATGCTTTCCTGTGGAGTGAATCTTAATGAGAAAGTTATAGGTCATTGTTGTTAGTTGAAAAGATAATGAGAAAGTTATAGGCCAATGTTATTAGTAGTAAAGATTGTAAGACTGTTAATTGCATTTTTCTCGTTTTACTCTCGATGAATGTAATTCATAATTACTGTATAGCAAAACAAATATATGAATATAATTTCCATATGTACAAGGTTATTTTAGTTGTCCCCAGTGGTCAACATCTTTTAGTTGACAATTACTCTATAGCAAAACAATTATGCGAATATAATTTCTATATGTACAAGTTTTAGTTGTCCTCAGTGGTAAACATCATCTTGACCACTTGCTGTATTTTTAATATTTTTTTGACTACTTACTGCATTTTTAATCAGACATTTGGCCTATTTATCACTGTCATGATTCTGTTCTGTTGTGTGATGGTTGTATTTGTTGTATACAACAGGAGTGGAAGCTGTTATCCGAAGGGTAGAGGATCCATTTAATCTTCAACTACTCTCAGAGTTCTGTGAAGTTCTGAAAAAAAAAAAAATGTTTTTAGAAAATTCATATGAAATTTTTATCTTGATAAGAGCAAACAAACAACAGAAATATAACAAGTCAATACAAATGTATCTAATTCAATGGAATTATTTCAATATTTTCAGTTTCCTTGCAATTTGTGGTTTGTTAGTATGTAACTGTAGGCCTATATACTGTAAGCAATTTCAATGTAAATGCGTAAACCTACTAAAATGGAATTATTTATGGCAATATTCATTTTCTTTTTTTCAAATACGTTGTATAAATTTCCTCCTGCCTCCTAAGTTCTAAAACATTGTTTTACTAATACAGACATTTTTAAGACCTTAATTCTGAACCGCTAACAGTGATGAAACATGTAATTATAAAAATCAATGGGGAAATTATTTTTCTAACCAATCATTGGAAAACGTCCAACTATACAAGGTATAGTTTCAATCAAGCACAAATATAGACTTCCTTTATGCAAATACAACAACAACAACAACAGAAGTAGCTATTTCTTGTCCACTGCAGGAAAAATGCCTCAGTCTTGTTGGTTAAAGTCTGGGGTTTGCCCAGTTTTCAACATCACACAGGCCAGTGCTGATTGGTAATAGTGGGAGATTTTAGTGAAAGCTCAAAGCAAACCAACTTAGCATGGGTGTGCTGACTAATAAGTAAACCCTTTGACAAGTACATATTAAACACTATGACTACACCTTAGATTATATACATATAAATGACAGAGGCCAGTGCGGGTTGGTGATAGTGGGAGATTTAGACTCGTCTGATACCTCACAGCAAACCAACTTAGTATGGGTGTCCTGACTAATAGGTAAACCCTTTTACAAGTACACATTAAACACTATAACTACACCTTAATCTATATGCATATAAACGTTTAACTACACCTTAGACTATATATATAAATGACACAGGCCAATGCGGATTGGCGATAGTGGGAGATTTACGTCTGATAGCTCACAGCAAACCAATTTAGTATGACTGCCGTGACTAGTACGGCTTTTCTGATCATGGCGATACGCAAACCCACTTAAAAGTACATATAAAACACTATGACTACCATAAGAAGTGACCTATGGCCTGGTTCTCATGGCTATAAAAATCCCTCTCTAACACGCGCCACCATTTCACTTCCAGACGTGGACGTCCTACAAGTCGACGCCGCTTCGGTAACGAGTAGCATGGAAGACCAGAAACGCTCCGTGGGCGGCGGCGCCGTCGTCGTGACCAGCCTGACGTCTCCGACGATGCGAAACGGCTCCAGCAAGAGCGGCGGAGGACATCACGAGACCAGGAACGGAAAGAGCAAAAACGGCTCCACCAAAGGCGGCGGCAGCAGCGCCATCACGCCAGCCGGCGACGACCTGAGGAACTATGCTTACGAAGGTGAAGGCTTTTCCCCTGGATCACTCTCTTCTTGTAAGTCTTAGCCTGGTGGGGGGAGGGGGGAAGGTTGAAGGATATCGAAGGCAGGAATAACTTGGTGTAGGTACGAAGGTGAAGGCTCTTCCCCTGGATCACTCTCTTCTTGTTAGTCTTAGCCTGGTGGGGGAGGGGGGGGGGGGAGGTTGAAGGATATCTTAGGCAGGAAAGTACAGGGATAACTTGGTGTATTCCCCCTAAATTTTGCCATTCGCTTAACTGTAATACGGTATTGTTGGGGGGTGAACCCAAATACGAAATTGTTGGGGGGTGAACTCAAATACGAAATTGTTGGGGTGTTAACTAAAATAGGAGTTGTGGGGGGGGGGGTGAACTAAAATACGCAATTGTTGTGGGGGGACTAAATAGTTCTTAGGGGCGTAACATGTAGCTGCTTTTTTTTCAAACTAATTTACATTGATTTCTTGAAACCTTCTGGTAAAGATCGAGTATATGAAGCAAAACAGTTATATATTTATTTGTATTTTCAAGCCGAGTAAACATTGAATATGAGGTAAAACAAAAATAGTTTTTTCAAACCGAGTAAAAATTGAATACGAGTTAAAACAATTATCCAAAGACAAATTTTGAAACTGAACTGACATAACTAGAATTAGGAATCTGCATTCCAATTTTGAATGTATGTCAATCTCATTTCTTGGAATGTAAACAGATCTACTCTGATTTTTTTAATCATTTCTCACATTCACTGTATCTAGTCACTGTTAAATTGCTGAAACAAAACTTAGTCTCTCAAAGATGTTTATCATGTCTTGTGCGAGGAGAGAAGTGGAAAGTCAATCTATCGTGGAGTATATTTAATGGTAATTTGATTTTGTTTATTTCCACCTTTCCCAAGATGTTAGAAATGTGAAGTGTTTTGTGTAATATGTCTATGATAACGTTGTGAAAACAATAATGTTATACTATCAGAATTATGAAAACATTTATTCAGAGGTAAACAATTTTGCAAGATTTAAAAAATATAAATTCTAATATATTCATGTAATGCATTTTCTGTAAATATTTCCTCTTACAATGTTTGATATGATTAAAGTCTTTGAAAATAACTAAGTGTTTCTTTATCTTTTGAACTTAAGCTAAAGTTTAAATGAATATTAATTTAAATGGCTATTTCAAGTTCAGCCTTGATTTGACAACACCTGATTGAACACAGTTCTCTTAGACAACAGAAGAAGAGAATTGAGATAAGTATAAAATAAAGAAGAATTTGAGATTATTAAGCAAGACATAGTAGTAAAACTTTTATATGCAAAGAAAAATTTTAGATATAACCATTAAGCCTAAAATAAAGAACAATTTGTATGGGAATATTGATTTTCTGAAGATATACACTGTTGCTATTACTCCAGTACTTCAACAGCACAAAATTACATTTTGTTGTACAACAAAAGATACTGAATCTACAATATCCAATTTGATGAAACCCTTCACTATAGAAATGACAATGAAGCAACTGGTATATCACTACAAGATCACTTTACCATGACTGACAAGATCACCTTAATATGACTGACAAGATCACCTTAATATGACTGACAAGATCACCTTAATATGACTGACAAGATCACCTTAACATGACTGACAAGATCACCTTAATATTACTGACAAGATCACCTTAATATTACTGACAAGATCACCTTAATATGACTGACAAGATCACCTTAATACAACTGATAAGCTCACCTTAATACAACTGACAAGCTCACCTCACATGACTGACAAGATCACCTTAATATGACTGACAAGATCACCTTAATACAACTGAAAAGCTCACCTCACATGACTGAAAAGCTCACCTCACATGACTGAAAAGCTCACCTCACATGACTGAAAAGCTCACCTCACATGACTGACAAGATCACCTAACATGACTGACAAGATCACCTTAATATGACTGACAAGATCACCTTAATATGACTGACGAGATCACCTTAATACAACTGACAAGATCACCTTAATATAACTGACAAGATCACCTTAATATGACTGACAAGATCACCTTAATATGACTGACGAGATCACCTTAATACAACTGACAAGATCACCTTAATATAACTGACAAGATCACCTTAACATGACTGACAAGATCACTTTAACGTGCTTGACACCTCATGACATATTGAAGCAACAAAACAGGTATACATTACAACACATTTTGATGTCACACTACCATCAACATCTGATTAAAATCAATACCAATATCAACATTTTAATTGCTACTGTCCAAACCACAACAGGTAAAAATAAAAAGTTGTGATGACTTTATCAATAAAAATCAGTAGCACAACACTAAACTAGTAAGTGAACCAACCACCTATACAACATTTTGACTTAACAAGGGTATCTACATTGTAAAAATGGATTCAGTAATGTTCCTTCTGAAAATTTATATCTAAGCTCTAAAGATTAAGAAACAGGGAACATTAAGTAAACATCTATTGCTTTGTTCACTTTGAAAATTTATATTTTACAATCTCTAAGGATTAAGAAAAAGATAACATTAAGTAAACGTCTATTGCTTTGTTCACTATGAAGATTAATATTTCCAAGCTCTGAAGATTAAGAAACGGAACATTAAGTAAACATCTATTGCTTTGTTCACTTTGAAAATTTGTATTTCCAAGCTCTAAAGATTAAGAAACAAATGGGAACATTAAGTAAACATCTGTTGCTTTGTTCACTTTGAAAATTTATATTTACAAACTCTAAGGATTAAGAGAAAGGGAACATTAAGTAAACGTCTATTGCTTTGTTCACTTTGAAGATTAATATTTCCAAGCTCTAAAGATTAAGAAAAAGGGAACATTAAGTATATCTCCCTAAGCTCTTAACACCTGTCGGTATATTCTACTTTACTAAAAAAAAAATCCTAGTTTAACAGTGATTAGATATTTATACAGGCCACTTCTCATTACCTTCCATTCTTAACAGATCCTATTAAGTGTTTTTCTATGCTACACGTGGAGTGTAATCATATTAAGTAGCAGTAGTTAGTAGGTTTAATAAGAGATGATGCTGACTTTATTGGGTAGTTTTGAAGTTATTTAATGAAATGCAGTCTTCGAGTTTAAGTTTCAATTAGGATAATGCATCGGTGAGTGCTATGTATTTCTTTTATTTTTATGTGATTACTTTATTTATTCACTTTATCTTCATTTGTTTTACAGTCTATAAATCGAGACATTTTGCCTTTCGATAAATCATTATTATTTATCTATGTATTTTCTTTATCAAATTTTACAGTCTATAAATAGACATTTTTCTGTTAAAGAAATATTCTTCATATTGGTTTCCCTTTTGCTCTCCAAAAATCTAATTTTGACAATTATTTCCATCTCAAAAAAATAATTTTGACTTATTTCCCTCTCACAAAAATAATTTTGACAATTTCCCCTTTCCTCTCTAAAATATAATTTGGAAATGAGAATTATTTCCCCTTTGCCTTATACTCCCCAAAAAATATTTTTGATAATTATTTCCATTTTGGTCTCCCCCTCCCCCCCAGAAAATTAAAAATCATTTCCTCCAGAGAAACGTAGTTAAGGGTAAAACACTAACAAATGTTTCGAAACCAATCGAACGCAACCCTCACGAACTTCTGACATTGTTTACATTCACGTTTGCCCTCCTCCTCCTCCTCCCCACCAGGCCTGGAAAGCTGCTCGGGCAGCGCGAAATTCCTGGACGGGTTTCGAGAGGTGGCCCACATGCTGGAATCCTGGGACCCCACCAATAACCACTCCAGCCAATCGTCGTCCTCCAAGTCAGACTCGAATAAAAAGGAAACCATCCAGCCAATCACGACGATCAACTGTGACATCCACGCGTCCAGCTGCGCGGTCGACGGTAGGGTCACGTGTCCTCAAATGACCTACCCTGACCCACTGCCGCCGCCGATTACCGAGAGGAACGTGACCTCTGTGGGACTGATCGGTGACCCATCGGCGACCACGGTCATTCCTATGCCGATACCCGACCCGCCACGTGCCTTCAAGACCAAGTAGTGACTTTTGGCGAAAATCCAAAAAATGAGAAAGGTGAAAAGCTGTCAAAAATCGCAAAGTGCCGACGTTTTAGTTACTTAAGATGGATTTTTTATTCATAAAATCGCAATTTTGTTTTGGAACCAATCTTGCAAAAACCATGAAATTCCTTGGAATTCCTACAGTGCCCCATTTTGTTCGACTTTTGGTGAATATCCAAAAAAGGAGAAAGGTGAAAAACTGTCAAAAATCGCAAAGTGCCGACGTTTTAGTTACTTAAGATGGATTTTTAATTGATAAAATTTTAATTTTGTTTTGGAACCAATCTTGCAAGAACCATGAAATTCATTGCAATTCCTACAGTGCCCCGTTTTGTTCAGGTACTAGGTATACAGGTTCCTTTAAAGTACTTACGATTCCTAAAATAACTGAATTTGAAAAAAAAAACAAAAAAAAACTTAAAAGCAGTTGTTGAATCATTTTGAATTATATTTAGTCATATCCAAAACTGACCACTATTTATTTAGTCATCTCCATCAAGTGACCACTTCGAAATCGTTCAGATAAAAAAAGTACCAAAAAGTCCCTGCAAGTCCCCTTGAAGTCCTTATAAGTCCTTAAAAGGACTACAAGTGTCGATTTTCCTACAAAGACGTCCGGATATACTAATTTTGAAGTTTTTTAATGTTTTCACTAACCATCATGTATTTTGTTACTTGTCCAAAACCTGTCAATATTATTCAGGAATAAAAAACATTATCTCATTATTCCATTAAGAGTTGACGACTCAATTTATACAATAGAGTTTCTCTCGTTTATGTGAAATAAAGAGTTAAATTCTTATTTCACTCTTGAGAAAACTCTCCTCCAGGATATCATCAAATCAACCCAAAGCTTTGTAATATATGTAAATAATTCGCGTCGTGTTTGGGACTTAAGATATAAAAAGTGTTATTATAATGTCTATAATGAGTGTTGCTAAAAAATGTCTTATTTTAAAAAAAGTAAAAAAATTTGTTTCGTATTTTCTAGAGATTTAAAACAAAAAAGTTTTTCTTGAATGATATATCTATTTGTCTCTAAGATAATAACGTGCTGTTATATATATATATATATATATATATATATATATATATATATATATATATATATATATATATATATATATATATATATATATATATAAAAAGTTTGAAGAAATGTATGAAGTGTGAATTAAATACTAGACCATCACCCTAATCACAGGTGGAGTTGTGAAAACTTTTAATTAACAAGTAGCCATTTGGGAAAATTTATAGTGTTTGAAGTTGGAGGTTTAGAAATTCGAATGAAAAAAAAGAAAAATATATTAATTAAAGTTTCCCCAGAAAAATATTTAGAAAATAGGTCGACCAAAAAAAAAATCCATTAAAAAAAATAGAAAATATTTTGGCTGGAAATGTAAAGTAAAAGGGAAAAAAATGTGTTTATAAAGCCGTGAAAAATTTTATAAAATTCATCTAAGAAATCAATGAAAAGAAAAGAAAAAAAATTGTCTCGAAAAAATAACAAAATGTCAATAAAGTCTCAAAAAATCTTTTAAAATTCATAAATGTGAAAAATTCATATAATTTAAAAATATTCAAATAGAAAGTTAATGAAAAAAAAAAGTTTTTTAATGTTTTTTCACACAAGAAAATAGCAATGAATTGTATTTACTCTGAGAAACCTTTGCCATTATTTGATAAAATAAATAGCTTTACATGAAGACATTGTCATAGCTATTATGAATATCGTCTAATTTCCTAATTAAGTAGCAAGCAATTCGTCCAAAATTTTGGCAATTTCAAAACAGTGTATACTAACAATTTTTAATTTATTACATTAGAATTTCAAATTTACAAAAATACATTTGAATTTATATGAGTATAGTATTTTCGCCCCAATATTTTTTTCCTCGGTTACCATGAATAATTTTTTCCCAATTAGTATAAATAAAATTTTCCTAATTACCATAAATAAGATTTTCCCAAATACCATAAATGAGATTTTTCCCAATTACAATGAATTTTTCCCCAATTACCATAATTTTTTTTCCCAATTACCATAAAATTTTCCACAAATTTTTCCAAATTAACAATTTTTCTCCCAATTACCCTAAATGTTTCCCAGTTACCATAATTCCATAATTTTTTTCCCAGTTACCGTAAAAAAAATTTTCCCGATTATAATTAAATAATAAAGTTAGCATTGAACGTCGATTCAAGTTACGATTCTTAAAATCATTTCACAACAAAAATTAAATAATTTGATTAATGAAATAAAATTATTTTCTCCATGGTTGTAAAAGAGTGCAAATAACAATTGTAAAATTAGATAAGAGTGAAAAGTTGACTTTAAAATTCTATAAATATTAAAAATTGTAGTAGTTAAAAATTATATTAATATTAAAGCTGTTGTGTTTAAAATTAGATAAATATTGTAAATGCCGAGTTTAAAATTATATAAAAAGTGAAAATTTTTATTTTAAGATTCTATAAATCCTAAAACTTGTTTAAACTTAGATAAATATTGAAAATGTTAAGTTTAAAGTTATATAAATATTAAAAGTATTGAGTTTAAAATTAGATAAATATTGAAAAAGTTAATTTGAAAGTTTATATTACAAGAATCGAGATTAAAATTATATAAAGTGAAAATGTTGCTTGAAATTGAATAAAGCTAAAATTAAGTTTGAAATTATAGTGAAAATTTTAAGTTTAAAATTAGATAGCGAAAATGTTGAGTTTTAAAGTTATATAAATATTAAATATGTTATTTTTGAAATTGGATGAATATTGAAAGCAATGTGTATAATTAGATAAATACTAAAATTTTATGTTTAAAACTAGAAAAATACTGAAAATGTCTTGTTTAAAATTAGATAAATGCAGAAATTTTTTATTTAAAATCAGATAAATATTGAAAATGTTTAAAATTAGATAAATACTGAAAATGTTGAGTTTAAAACTAGATAAATAATGATTCTATTTTTCAATTTAAAACTAGATAATTAGTGAAAATGTTGGTTTGAAAATTATGTAAATACTGAACATTTTTATTTTAAAATTAAAAAGATACTGAAAATGTTGAGTTTAAAATTAGATAAATACTGAAAATGTTGAGTTTAAAATTAGATAAATACTGAAAATGTGAGTTTGAAATGTGATATAACTGAAAGAAGATATTGGAATTTGAAGTCTAATGTGAGTGTTTTAATATGAGTTTAAAGTGAAAATTTTGGAGTAATTGTGAAAATTTTGGTTTGAACTTGGGTAAATATATATTAAAAACTATTAAAATGTGAAGGGCAAAGCAAGGATAAATTGCTTATGACGCCATTCATTTATACACCTATTCTATAGTTGAAAAAGTGGGTAAAAAATAATTTGGTAAAACAAAAACTTGGTAAAAAAAAAACCTTGGTAAAAAACCTTGCTAAAGAAAACTTAGTAAAAAAAAACTTGGCAAGAAAATAACCTGGCAAAAGTTTAGTTGATAAAAAATGATTTGATAAAAAAATTTGAATATCAGGTATATTTTCATCACTATGGAATTTGCGTCATAAATAGATTCAAAATAATTTAGAAAATAAATCTATCTTAAACTTCTTTGCAACACCTGAAATGAAAAAGAAATAAAATTCTATATCAACTGCAATAATTGACACTTTAAAATTTTACTTTCTATTAAATTCCAGCCTCACAAAAATAACTATTGAAATAGTGGAAGATTTGGAAAAAAAAATATTAATCTTAGAAGTGACAATTGAAAATGTCGAAGAATCAGAAATTTTACTTATTCACTCTCAACTTCACTGAAATAAATGGATTTTCTTTTTCAAAAAATTTTGGAAAATTTATGTATCTATAACTTAAACTCAACCTCAAAGAAATGACAATTGGTAATGGTCTACGAATTAATAAAAAATAACTCAATTTCAACCTGACAGAATTCACAATTGAAAATCGTCAACGAATTTGAAATTTTGCTTCTTCAATCTCTACCTCACAGAATTGACAATTGGAAATGGTCAACGAATTTGAAATTTTACTTCTTCAATTTCAACCTCACAGAATTGACAAATGAAAATCGTCAACTAATTAGAAATTTACTTCAATAGTGTCAACCTCACACAAGTGAACACTTGAATTATATTTCTGGAAACCCAAAGTGTGTTTGAGAACTCCCTCATCAAACTAAAAAAAACCCTCTAACTCAAACCCTCAACCCCCATTGAATAAACTATGTTTGAGGTTAAGGGGGGTTGTGGGGTGGGGAGGAAACTCATCCAAAGTATTTAGTAAAAAGTGAGACATTCTCATAACCAAAAATGGCGATTTTGTATTTTTCTAAGCATGTAAACGCCAAATAAAGTCATGGTATTGTTGTTAATGGATTTGGGTCTTATTATCCTCAATTATCCTTATTTTTTTATGGATATTTTGTTATTTTTAGGAATACAAGGCAAGAATTGATTGATGGAAGAGTTCAAATATCCATCCGAAATTAAAAAAGAAAAGTATGTTTAAGAGGTTTACTAAAATTAATATTCCAAAAAGTGAAATTGGACTGAAACAGTTCAGAAATCTAAGAGTCACAAGATACATTTAAACCTGATTTACTCAAATTAGTTAAAAATATAGTACATTAGTAAAAAAAATGAATTTATATTAATATTCTGTCTGACTTAAATAACTTGACATGTCACAAGAGCTTTGGCAACGAAAACTTTATGACAAGCTAAAAGTCTTTGAAGTATCCATAGACTCGAGTTGTTCTCAAATATGCTCAAGCTGTACTTAACTTTGCTCAAGCTGTGCCCAATTTTACTCAAGCTGAGCTCAATTTTGCTCAAGCTGTACTCATGTTTGCCCAAGTTTGCTCCAGCTGTACACAATTGTGCTCAAGCTGTACACAATTTTGCTCAACCTGTACCAATTTTGCGCAAGCTTTGCCCAATTTTGCTCAAGCTGTGATCAATTTTGCTCAAGGTATACTCAGTATTGGTCCTACTTTGATTCCATTTTCATCTTAACGATCACTTCCTAGTAGCAGCTGTAGTTGGGCGTTCGTTCAGTTACATTTAAAGGTCCCTCGTGAATGGAGAGGCATGGGGCAGTGACAATGCAACTGACCATACAGGCATATGACCAGTGACCAAGCTAGGACCAGGGAGGGCTAGGTAATGACTGGTGATAACTCTGCAGGTAGACCTGTAGGCTTCTCCTAAAAGCCCCCACTGTTATCTCACAAGGATGGAGAGGTTTCAGACACTACAAGAAACTATCTAGCTTGAGTAATATCTCGAATCCCAGTCCAGCATAATGCTGAGGCGTTTTCAATAGGCTACCCAAATCTTATAAGGGCCAAGAATGGCCCGATTTCTTAATATTATTATTACTTGCTAAGCTACAACCATAATTGGAAAAGCAGGATGCTAAAAGCCCAAAGGATCCCACAGGGAAAATAACCCAGTGAGAAAAAGGAAATGAGAAAATTGATAAACTACAAGTAATGAGCAATTAGAATAAAATATCTTAAGAAGGGTAACGATATTGAAATAAATCTTATTGTATTTAGAAAAAAATTACAAAAGGAAGAGAAATAAAACAGAATAGCGAGCCTGACTGTACCATCTAGCAAGAGAACTCTAACACAAGACAGTACAGGGTCATGATAGAGAGGCTATGGCACTACCCAAGACTAGAGAACAATGGTTTAATTTTGGAGTGTCCTCTTAGGGATAGGCCAAACAACAAAAGTGCATTCACAGCTATCTTTTTTTTTATATACCTAAACTTCGGGCTGTAAATGGCTTTGAAGATGTGCATGTCAAGTGTTAAAAGCCTTTCTAGCAAGAAAGCTTGAGACAAAATATCTCGGGATTTTTTCTTGGAAAATTGGTAATGCTAAGAGCTGGCACAAGACCGATTTAATCCACGCCAAATGCAAATAAAACAGAAAGTGCCTCTTAAGTAGTTATTCACTGTAATTAACAAAAAGAAAGACGTGTCTCTTAAGTAGTCAATTCCTGTAATTAACAAAAAGGCAGTTCCTCTTAAGTAGTAGTTCACTGTGATTAACAAAAAGAAAGGCAATGTCTCTCAAGTAGCCATTCACTGTAATTAAAAAAAAAGTCAGTGCCTCTTAAGTAGTTATTCACTGTAATTATTATAAAAAAGGCAGTGCCTTCTAAGTAATTATTCACTGTAATTAACAAAAATAAGGCAGTGTTTCTAAAATAGATACTGTAGTTTACAATAAGAGTCCCTAAGTAATTAACAACAAGGCAGTGCCTCTTAAGTAGTTATTCACTGTAGTTAACAAAAAGAAAGGCAGTGCCTCTCAAGTAGCCATTCACTGTAATTAAAAAAAAATTGCAGTGCTTCTATAGTAGATTATGTAGTTTACAATAAGACTCCTAGGTAGTATGACAAACTAAATATAATATGCTTTCACAGTTAAGTAAAGCAAGACCCTTGTGTGAAGCATAAGCAGAAGTCTGGATCGTTGTTTACGTGATTACGTCACAGGAACTTAATTGATCAAAGAAAACCTGATTCAGGCAAGGCAGGGAAGTTTGACATGTCATCAAAGTGATGATCAGATTGGCAAGGACTAAAGAAGGTGCTATTTATGACACACCCTACTATTATTGTTATTGAAAAACTGAGATATGGTTTCGTGAAGGATGAAAATACGGCAATGGTCATAATAGCAGATTTTATTGCAGGGATATTATGGATGGGAAGATACTTAGGATTTTCAAGTACTGAACCGCAATTACTTGAATATATTAAAAACAAAATGTTAAATATGTTCGATGTAATTAAAATAG
Organism: Palaemon carinicauda; assembly: GCF_036898095.1. NCBI lineage: Eukaryota > Metazoa > Arthropoda > Malacostraca > Decapoda > Palaemonidae > Palaemon > Palaemon carinicauda. The sequence goes on along the minus strand of NC_090756.1, from coordinate 10,491,035 downwards.
AATTTAAAACTTCTATTAGAAATGTATTCACGACTAGACGTATTTTTCCATTTAATAATAAGGAAAAGGATAAGGATAAGGAAGTGGGGTATATGGGGAAAGGAAGAGTACCCCTGGATACGATCCAGTTAATAGCCCGAAGGCAGGAACTCGGGATGGGAAAGAATTAGGCAAAAGCGAGAAAAAGAAGTACAGGAAAAGAATAAAAGAGAGGGGCAGACCCTCTTGCGTTGCTAGGCTTTTTATCCAATTTATAGTGTTTGAAATTGGAGGTTTAGAAATTCGAATGAAAAAAAAAAATATATTAATTAAAGTTTCCCCCAGAAAATCTTTAAAAAATATTTCGACTAAAGAAAAAAATCCATTAAAAAAAGTTAGAAAATATTTCGGCTGGAAATGGGAAGTAAAAAGGGAAAAAATAATACTATTATAAAGCCGTGAAAATTTTTATAAAATTCATAAATGTGAAAAATTCATCTAAGAAATCAATGAGAAAAAAAATGACTCGAAAAAATAACAAAATGTCAATCTAAAGTCTCAAAAAATCTTATAAAATTCATAAATGTAAAAAATTCATATCAGAAATTATAATGAAACAAAAATTTTTTTAAAAAAATTCAAATAGAAAATTAATGAAAGAAAAAGTTAATTTTTTTTTTTTCGTACAAAAATAGCAATGGATTGTATTTACTCTGAGAAACCTTTGCCATTATTTAATCAAATAAATAGCTTTACATGAAGACATTATCATAGCTATTATGAATATCGTCTAATTTCCTTATTTAGTAGCAAGCACTTCGTCCAAAATTTTGACTTTTTCAAAGTAGTGTATACTAACAGTTTTTAATTCATTACATTAAAATTTCAAATTTACAAAAATACATTTGATTTTATATGAGTTTAGTATTTTCGCCAAAAAAAAATTTTCCCAATTAGTATAAATAAATTTTTTTAATTACCATAGATAAGATTTTCCCAAATACCATAGATTTTTTTCCCAATTACCATGATTTTTTCCCCAAATACCATAAATATTTTCCCAATTACCATAAAATTTTCCACAAATTTTTCCTTAACAATTTTTCTCCCAATTACCCTAAATGTTTCCCAGTTACCATGATTTTTTTTCCAGTTATCATAAACAAATTTTTCCCAATTATAATTAGATAAAAAAGTTTGCATTGAACGTCGATTCAAGTTACGATTCTTAAAATAATTTCACAAAAAAAAAAAAATCAAATAATTTGATTTATGAAATGAAATTAATTTCTCCATAGTTGTAAAAGAGTGCAAATAACTATGTAAAATTAGATGAGAGTGAAAAGTTGACTTTAAAATTCTATAAATATTAAAAATCCTAATAGTTAAAAATTATATTAATATTAAAGCTGTTGTGTTTAAAAGTAGATAAATATTGATAATGCCGAGTTTAAAATTATATAAAAAGTGAAAATTTTGAGTAAGATTATATAAATCCGTAAAATGTTTAAGCTTAAAATTAGATAAATATTGAAAATGTTAAGTTTAAAGTTATATAAATATTAAAGTATTGAGTTTAAAATTAGATGAATATTTCAAATGTCAAGTTGAAAGTTATATAAATAATATAAGTATAGAGTTTAAAATTATATAAAGTGAAAATGTTTAAAATTAGATAAAGTGAAAATTTTAAGTTTATAATTAGACAGCGAAAATGTTGAGTTTTGAAATTATATAAATATTGAATGTTATTTTTAAAATCAGATAAATATTGAAAGCATTAAGTATAATTATATAAATACTAAAATGGTTTGTTTAAGATTAGAAAAATGCTAAAAATGTTATTTAAAAATTAGATTAATATTGAAAATGTTGAGTTTACAATGAGAAATACTGAAAATGTTAAGTCTACAATGAGAAATACTGAAAATGTTGAGTTTAAAATGAGATAAATACTGAAAATGTTATTGAATTTAAAACTATATAATTACTGAAAATGTTGAGTTTAAGATTATATACATACTATACATTTTTATTTTAAAATTAAATCAATACTGAAAAAGTTGAGTTTAAAATTAGATAAACACTGAAAATTATATTACTGAAAATTTTGATTTTAAAATTTGATAAATACTGAAAATATTAAGTTTAAAATTAGATAAATGCCGATAATGTTGAATTTAAAATTAAGATAAATACTGAAAATGTTGAGTCTAAAATGTGATATAACTGAAAGAGAATATTGGAATCTGAAGTCTAAAGTGAGAGGTTTTAATAAAAGTCTAAAGTGAAAATTTAGGAGTAATTGTCAAGGATGGTGAAAATTTTGGTTTGAACTAAATTGAATATATAATAAAATGCGGAGGACAAAACAAGGATAAATAGCTTATAACGACATTCATTTATACACCTATTTAATAGTTTAAAAAAAAAAAAGTGGGTAAAAAGTATTTTGGCAAAAAAAAAAAATAGTAAAGAAAACTTGGTGAAAAAACTTGGTAAAAAAAATAACTTAATACAAAATAACTTGATAAAGGATGACTTGAAAAAATTACTTGATGAAAAATAACTATGTAATTTTGACTATTAGGTATATTTCTATCACAATCATGGTATTTGCGCCGCAAATAGAATATTCAAAATTACTATTAAATAAATCTGCATTTTAAGTCTTTGCAACACCTGAAATGAAATAGAAAAGATAACTTTGTCAACTTGCTAGAATTGACACCTGAAACTTATACTTTCTATTAAATTCCAGCTTACATTATAACTATGGAAATAGTCGAAGATTTTGGAAAAAAGGTTAATCTTAGAATTGAAAATGTCGAAGAATCAGAAATTTTACTTATACACTCTCAAATTCATTCAAATAAATGGATTTTTTTTTTCGAAAATTTTGGAAAATTTATCTATCTATAACAAACTCAACCTCAAAGAAATGACAATTGGTAATGGTCTACGAATTAATAAAAATAACTCAATTTCAACCTGACTGAACTGACAATTGAAAATAGTCAACGAATTTGAAATTTTACTTCTTCAATCTCAACCTGACAGAATTGACAATTGAAAATGGTAAACGAATTAGAAATTTAAAAAGATCTCAAGCTCACAGAATTGACAATTGAAAATGGTCAATTAGAAATTTACTTCAATAGTGTCAACCTCACACAAGTGAACACTTGAATTATATTTCTGGAAACCCAAAGTGTGTTTGAGAACTCCCTCATCAAACTAAAAAAACACTAACTCAAACCCTCAACCCCCATTGAATAAACTGTTTGAGGTAAAGGGGCGGGGTTGTGGGGGGAGGAAACTCATCCAAAGTATTTAGTAAAAAGTGAGACATTCTCATAACCAAAAATGGCGATTTTGTATTTTTCTAAGCATGTAAACGCCAAATAAAGTCATGGTATTGTTGTTAATGGATTTTGGTCTTATTATCCTTAATATTTTATTAATATTTTGTTGTTTTATGAATACACGGCAAGAATTGATTGATAGAAGGGTTCAAATATCCATCAGAAACTTTTATGTTTAAGGTTTTTACTAAAATTAATATTCCAAAAAGTGAAAATAGATTGAAACAGTTTAGTAATTTATTAGGAAGAATAAATATTTAAACCTGATTTACCAAAATTAATGAAAATTAAAGCAAATCAGTAAGAAAAAAAAAACATGGAGTTTTAATAGATAATATGTCAGACTTGAATAACTTGACATATCACAAGAGCTTTGGCAACAAAAGCTTAAACAAATCTGAAACCTCATATGACTCAATTTTGCTCAAGCTGTACACAATTTTGCGCAAACTTTGCTCAATTTTGCTCAAGCTGTGATAAATTTTGCTCAAGCTGTGATAAATTTTGCTCAAGATATACTCAGTATTGGTCTTATTTTGATTCCATTTTCATCTTAACGATCACTTCCTAGTAACAGCTGGGGTTAAGTGTTCGTTCAATTACATTTAAAAGTTTAAAGGTCACTCGTGAATGGAGAGGCATGGGACAGTGATAATGCAACCGATCATATATGCATATGACCAGTGCCCAAGCTAGGGCCTGGCAATGGCTGGTGATGACTTGGCAGGTAGACCTATACGCTCCCCCTAACTAACCCCCAACTCTTATTTCACAGGGATGGTGAAGATACAGACACTACAAAAAACTATGGAGCTTGAGCAGACTTTCGAATCCCAGTCCAGCATAATGCTTAGGCAGTGGCGTTTTCAATAAGCTACCCAAATCCTGAAAGGGAGAAGAATGGCCCGATTTCTTAATATTATTATAACTTGCTAAGCTACAACCTTAATTGGAAAAGCAGGATGCTTTAAGCCCAAGGGGTCCAACAAAGAAAATAGCCTAGTGGGAAAAGGAAATAAGAAAATTAATAATCTACAAGTAATGAGCAATTAGAATAAAATATCTTAAGAAGGGTAACGATATTAAAATAAATCTTAATATATTTAAAAAAATTACCAAAGGAAGAGAAATGAAATAGAATAGCGAGCCTGACTGTACCATCTAGCAAGAGAACTCTAACACAAGACAGTACAGGATCATGATAGAGAGGCTATGGCACTACCCAAGACTAGAGAACAATGGTTTGATTTTGGAGTGTCCTCTTAGGGATAGGCCAAACAACAAAAGTGCATTCACAGCTATCTTTTTTATATATATACCTAAACTTCAGGCTGTAAATGGCTCTGAAGATGTGCATGTCAAGTGTTAAAAGCTTTTCTAGTAAGAAAGCTTGAGACAAAATATCTATGAGCTATGAGCTGGCATAAGACCGATTTAATCCACGCCAAATGCAAATAAAACAGAAAGTGCCTCTTAAGTAGTTATTCAATGTAATCAACAAAAAGAAAGGCAGTGCCTCTTAAGAAGTTATTCAATGTAATCAACAAAGAGAAAGACATTGCCTCTTAAGTAGTCAATTCCTGTAATTAACAAAAAGGCAGTTCCTCTTAAGAAGTAGTTCACCGTGATTAACAAAAAGAAAGGCAATGCCTCTCAAGTAGTTATTCACTGTAATAAAAAAAAAGTCACTGCCTCTTAAGTAGTTATTCAATGTAATTATAAAAAAGGCAGTGCCTCCCAAGTAATTATTCACTGTAATTAACAAAAGTAAGGCAGTGTTTCTAAAATAGATACTGTAGTTTACAATAAGAGTCCCTAAGTAATTAACAACAAGGCAGTGCCTCTTAAGTAGTTATTCATTGTAATTAACAAAAAGAAAGGCAGTGCCTCTCAAGTAGCCATTCAGTGTAATTAAAAAAAAATGCAGTGCTTCTATAGTAGATTATGTAGTTTACAATAAGATTCCTAGGTAGCATGACAAACTAAATATAATATGCTTTCACAGTTAAGTTAAGCAAGACCCTTGTATGAAGCATAAGCAGAAGTCTGGGTCGTTTTTTACGTAACAGGAACTTGATTGGTAAAAAAAAAAAAAAAACCTGGTTCAGACAAGGCAGGGAAGTTTGACATGTCATCAAAGTGATGATCAGATTGGCAAGGACTAAAGAAGGTGCTATTTATGACGCACCATACTATTATTGTTATTGAAAAACTAAAGATATGGTTTCGTGAAGGATGAAAATACGGCAATGGTCATAATAGCGGATTTTATTGCAGGGATATTATGGATGGGAAGATACTTAGGATTTTCAAGTACTGAACAGCAATTACTTGAATATATTAAAAACAAAATGTTAAATACGTTTAATGTAATTAAAATAGAGATTTTAAAACTTCTATTAGAAATGTATTCACGACAAGATGTATTTTTTCATTTAACAATAAGGATAAGGATAAGGAAGTGGGGAATATGGGGAAAGGAAGAGTACACCTGGATACGATCCAGTTTATAACCCGAAGGCAGGAACTCGGGATGGGAAAGAATTAGGAAAAAGCGAGAAAGAGAAGTACAGGAGAAGAATAAAAGAGATGGGCAGACCCTCTTGCGATGCTAGGCTTTTTATCCAATTCAAAAACACATTTAGATTAATAGTAAAAAATTCAGTTGTAAATGCAGTATATGTAAATATTTATGTAAAAATACTATGATGTATATTCAGTACAGTGTGTTATAAAATGTAGATTGTAAATCTGTATTTCATTATAAAAGATAAAAAAAAGTTTTAGAACCCGGAGTTCATCTTAGAATTATTATGATTATGATTATTATTAGCTAAGATATAACCCTAGTTGGAAAAGCAGGATGCTATAAGCCCAAGAGCTCCAACGGGGAAAGATAGCCGGGGGAGGAAAGGAAAAAAAGGCAGTAAATAAACAAGTAATGAACGATTGAAGTAACATTTTAAGAACGGTGACAACATTAAAACTCTTTCATAAATAAACCGTAAAAAGTGACTCATAACTGCCTGTTCAACATAAAAACTTTCGCTACAAGTTTAGACTTGAAGTTCAACCGATTCAACTACCCGATTAGGAAGATCAAACCATCGCCAAGTCAGGACACTTGTCTATTGTGTTCATTTAACCTTCACTTAAAATAAAACATTATCACCTATTTCCGTCCAGAATGCAACTGTATTCAGACCGGAATAATTGATATATATATCTGATAAATACTTTTCTATGGAGTAGTTTTTATTTACTTACTTTAAGGGCTGCGTTTCTGGTCCTATACAGCAGCGGAATCCTACTCTCTACAGGACCTCCACGGTCATTTTATCATGTTCGTTCAATAGTATTTAACATTTCCCACTGAATATTGCTCGTTTAATTTCAAATCCACAATATCGAAGCACTGAGAACAAGAAAGTCTTCTTAAGTTTCCTCTTGGAAGCCTCAATATCTCCAGTCTTTCGAATGTCTAGTGGGATCTTATTACGAATAGGCTATTTAACCGGTCCCGGTAAAATAGACAACCCTACTTTCAAGCTTATTTTGCCGGTCCGGTAAAATAGACAAACAGGCTTTGAAGCTTATTTTGCCGGTCTCAAACAAATATGAATATTTTGTTATCTTATAGGTTCCTGGCAATGTTGTAGGCAAATATATAAAAAAGTAACAAGCAAGAAATTATCTAACAAGTTAAAAGCAAATATATTGAAAAGTAGTTGTTGGACAAAAGTATAAAAAACGAAAATTATTTGTTGAACAGTTCTATCTTACAAACTTGAAAAGGCTCTTATCTAAAAGGCAATGTTTTTAAAATAGCACTTGGCAAGAATTCCTCTTGCAATTATATTTCAATAGTAGTAGTTATTGAGTAATTTTATTATACAAACAAACTTTAAAACAATCTCTCTATATATTCTCTGGGCC
>NC_090756.1:10453755-10478755 GCF_036898095.1 Palaemon carinicauda | reverse complement strand
GTGAGAGGATGGGGTGTAACTGAGACTGGGGTGTAACTGAGGATGGGGTGTAACTGAAGATGGGGTATAACTGAAGATGGGGTGTAACTGCGAGAGGATGGGGTGTAACTGCGTGAGGGGATGTGGTGTAACTGTGTGAAAGGATGGAGTGTAACTGTGTGAAAGGATGGGGTGTATCTGAAAATGGTATGTAACTGAGGATGGGGTGTAAGTGTGTGCAGGGATGGGGTGTACCTGAGAATGGTATGTAACTGAGGCTGGGGTATAACTATGTGAGAGGATGGGGTGTAAGTGCGTGAGAGGATGGGGTGTAACTGTGTGAGAGGATGGGGTGTAACTGAGAAAGGTATGTAACTGAGGATGGGGTGTAAGTGTGTGCCATGATGGGATATAAGTGCGTGCCATGATGGGATATAAGTACGTGCCATGATGGGGTATAAGTGTATACCATGATGGGGTGTAAGTGTGTGCAGGGATAGGGTGTAAGTGTGTGCTATGATGGGGTATAAGTGTGTGCCATGATGGGGTATAAGTGTGTGCCATGATGGGGTGTAAATATGTGCAGAAATGGGGTGTAAGTGTGTGCAGGAATGGGGTGTAAGTGTGTGCAGGGATGAGGTGTAACTATGTGCCAGGATGGGGTGTAACTGTGCGAGAGGATGAGGTGTAACTGAGGATGGGGTGTAACTGTGTGAGAGGATGGGGTGTAACTGAGGATGGGGTGTAACTGAGGATGGGGTGTAACTGTGAGAGGATGGGGTGTAACTGAGGGGTGTAACTGAGGATGGGGTGTAACTGTGCGAGATGATAAGGTGTAACTGAGGATGGGGTGTAACTGTGTGAGATGGTGGGGTGTAACTAAGGATGGGGTGTAACTGTGTGAGAGGATAAGGTGTAACTGTGTGAGAGGATGGGGTGTAACTGAGGATGGGGTGTAAGTGTGTGAGAGGATGAGATGTAACTGAGGATGGGGTGTAACTGAGGATGGGGTGTAACTGAGGATGGGGTATAGCTGTGTGAGAGGATGGGGTGTAACTAAGGATGGGGTGTAGCTGTGTGAGAGGATGGGGTGTGTGAGAGGATGGGGTGTATCTGAGGATGGGGTGTAACTGTGTGAGAAGATGGGGTGTAACTGAGGATGGGGTGTAACTGTGTGAGAGGTTAGGGTGTAACTGAGGATGGGGTGTAACTGTGTGAGAGGATGAGGTGTAACTGAGGATGGGGTGTAACTGTGAGAGAGGATGAGGGTAACTGAAGATGGGGTGTAACTGTGTGCAGGGATGGGGTGTAACTGAGGATGGGGTGTAACTGTGTGAGAGGATGGGGAGTAACTGAGGATGGGGTGTAACTGTGTGAGAGGATGGGGGTAACTGAGGATGGGGTGTAACTGTGTGAGAGGATGGGGGTGTAACTGTGTATGAGGATGGGGTGTAACTGTGTATGAGGATGGTGTGTAACTGTGTATGAGGATGGGGTATAAGTGAGCGAGAGGATGGGGTGTAACTGAGGCTGGGGTATAACTGCGTGAGAGGATGGGGTGTAACTGAGGCTGGGGTGTAACTGTGTGAGAGGATGGGGTGTAACTGAAGATGGGGTGTAACTGAGGATGGTGTGTAACTGCGAGAGAGGATGGGGTGTAACTGCGTGAGCGGATGTGGTGTAACTGTGTGAAAGGATGGGGTGTATCTGAGAATGGTATGTAACTGAGGATGGGGTGTAAGTGTGTGCAGGGATGGGGTGTAACTGTGTGCAGGGATGGGGTGTACTTGAGAATGGTATGTAACTGAGGCTGGGGTATAACTATGTGAGAGGATGGGGTGTAAGTGCGTGAGAGGATGGGGTGTAACTGTGTGAGAGGATGGGGTGTAACTGAGAAAGGTATGTAACTGAGGATGGGGTGTAAGTGTGTGCCATGATGGGATATAAGTATGTGCCATGATGGGGTATAAGTGTATACCATGATGGGGTGTAAGTGTGTGCAGGGATGGGGTGTAAGTGTGTGCCATGATGGGGTATAAGTGTGTGCCATGATGGGGTGTAAGTATGTGCAGGAATGGGGTGTAAGTGTGTGCAGGAATGGGGTGTAACTATGTGCCAGGATGGATTGTAAGTGTGTTCTAGGATGGGGTGTAACTCTGTGCAGGGATGGGGTGTAATTGTGTGCAGAGGTGTATAGCTGAATTGGGAGAAGAGTGTGATATCTGGTAGTCAATAGATTGGAAATATGTTATTAATAGTATAGTAAATGTAGGCTTGATTGTCACCGGAGAATGTTGTGAATTAGAAAAAAAAACATTGACATTCAGCTAGTGAGGAACTAGAGGTCATAGACATTACGAAGACCTGGATTAGAAAAAAAAAAGAAAAAAAAAATCGGCTACTACGAAATCCCAGGTTTCAAGCTTTTCAAGAAGTCTCGCGTAACCAAAAATGGTGGAGGGGTAATGCTCTAAATAAAAGATCCCTTAAACCGCATAGAAATTAGATTAAAAACTGAATATAAAGTGACAGGTGGAAATATGGATCTTGTAAAGATGGATAACCCATGAGCCTGCTAAGGTTATCCATCTTTACAAGTTTGAAGAGTAGGTTATCCATCTTTACAAGTTTGAAGAGTAGGTTATTCAACTTTACAAGTTGACTTGTTCAACTTTACAAAAGGACCCTGGGGTTATTCATCTTTATATAGGTAGGTATTGGGTTATCTAGACTTCAAGGTAGTTATTATTTGTGTTTTGCAGTTATATTTTTAAGGATCGTTTATACCGGTAGTTAGAGTTAGTTATTAGTCGTTTTTGTTTGTTGTTAGTCGGGTAGTCTTTTCCTATTTTGGTAACAAAGCAAGAAAGATCTCATTTTACCTTAATGAACAAGAAGTATTACACCCCAAAATGGATCGTGCTATTTATCAAAATATCGTTAAGCCTTTGTTAGTAGAAGATCCGCTTCCAGTAATATTTTGGATGAAGCAGCATGGACTTTTAAGAAGAGAGTTAAAGTGCCAGCACTGTGATAAGAATATGAAATGGACTAACCGTTCTGTACTACAAGATAAATATGCATGGAAGTGCCATTCAAAGACTGTGAGAAATATCAGCAATATGAAAGCATTCGCAAAGGATCATTTTTCTTCCGTTCCAAACTTTCATTGCAGATGTGGGTTGAAGCTATTTTCTATTGGTGCGAGCAAACTAGTGTAACTCACTCGGTTAATTTTCTGAATCTTTCAAGAGTGACTGTCATTGATATCCATAATTTCTGTCGTGAGGTGTGTTCTAAATACTTCGAAAACAATCCAATCAAGCTAGGTGGGTCTGGTGTAACGGTACAGATTGACGAGTCTTGCTTTTCGCATAAACCAAAATTTCACAGAGGACGGGCACCAATCAAACCCCTGTGAGTTTTTGGCATTGTGGATACTTCAACAACACCGTCGTTAGGATACATGGAAATAGTCGAGTCTCGAAACGCACATACACTCTTGCCAATAATTAGGAAAGTTGTTTACCCTCAAACGGTTGTACATAGTGATCAGTGGAAGGCTTATTATAATATTGAAAAAGAACTAGGTCTCTCACATTATACAGTCAATCATTCGTTAAACTTTGTTGATAAAACTACTGGTGTGCACACGCAAGCAATAGAGAGCTATTGGAATAAAATAAAGGCACATATTAAAAGCATGCGTGGCTGTAAACGAGAATTCTTGAATTCTTATCTGCATGAATATATGTGGCGTGAAAGAAATAGCACTAATACATTTTTTGCTTTTTGTGGTGCTATCGCTAATCAATACAAATTAAATTAGTTATGATTTTATCGTTTTTGTTTTTATATAAATAGATTTCCCATATTTTATTTTATTCATTTATAACTTGCATTTATGTATTTATAAATAAATGTTTGACATTTTACTTTTTACTCGCATTTATAACTTGCATTTATGTATTTATAAATAAATATTTGACATTTTACTTTTTGTTTTTGTTTCCATCATTTATTTTATTTATGAGGTTACTCAACTTTACAAGTTCGATTGTTGGGTTATTCAACTTTACAAGAGGTCCCATGGGTTACCCAACTTTACAAGATCCGGAAATATTACCACCATAGGAAAAAGCAAGCAGAAGTGTAGATAAACTAGTTAGAAATGCGAAGATGAAGGGAGAGAAAAACGTGGCTTCAGTTAGTAAATAAAACCCGAAAGAAATGTTTGCATATCTAAACAGTAGAAAACTAATAAAAACATTAGCCCGTTAACTGATCTAAACAGTAGAAAACCAATGAAAACATTAGCCCGTTAAGCGACTGAGAGGGTAATCTTATAACAAATAATTTGAAAATCCGAACTGACGAATGTATATTTCACAACTGTATTCACTAGGGAAGAATCAATGACCCTCCCTGAACCAGCTATCATATAGGAAGAGCCACAATTATTAAAAAGAATCACCTTTGCAATGGACGATGTTAAAAAAATAAAAAAGCTCACTAAGACTAAGGTACTAGGTCCAGACGATATTCATCCAAGAGACATTATAGAACTAGAAGAAGAGATAACCCCCAACTTTTACAAAATGTTACAAAAGACAAACAACGAAAGAAAGGCCCCACAAGGAAGGAAACTAGGCAATGTTCCTCCAATTTGCAAGAAGGAACCAAAAGAAGAACCTGGCAACTACAGACCTGTGAATCATTATAATAGATTTAATAGTAGAACATATAACTAAAAACAATCGTCTGATAGACAGCCAACTGGTTCTAGACTAAAGAGATCCTGCGTGACAAAGCTTTTGGATTTTTTCCACATGTTTAGCATATATGAGAAAAGCAGAACAATAGACATCATATACCTAGACTTTCAAGGGGCTTCTGATAAAGTCCATCATAAATAATTCATGGTCAAAATTAAAGAACTAGGCATCATTGACGAGCCACATGAATGGAACGAAGATCGGTTGATAAACAGAAAATAGAGTTGTAATCAATGGAGAAGCATCACAGTTGGCAGCTGTTACAAGCTGAGTACCTCAAGGATCCGTCATGGGCCAATTGCTATTTCCAAGTTACATTAAGGAAATATTTATGATCAACTAGTAGCATAGCCAAATTTGCCGACGATACTAAATTAAGACATAAATGTTGCGAGCTCAGAAGACGTAAAAGCCTTAGAAAAAGATCTAATGAAGCTAGGAAAATGGTGCAGAAAATGGCAAATTCCTTTCAGCTGTGGGAAATGCAAAGTCATGCACGTATGTTATAGTAACCCACAATAAGATTACTCACTGCTAGGTAATGGAATATTAACTTTGGACCATGAGGAAGATCTCGGCATTATTTTTAGCAAAGATATGAAGTTCACGAAACAAGTGCACAAAAGCTGAAAAGAAAGCAAACAAAAATAATAGGTTACATAAAGAGACAATTCAAATACAGAAACAAAGACACTGTATTTCAGCTGTACAGATCACTAGTAACACCCGATCTAGAATACGGAATCCAATTCTGGGCTCCAAGTATTTAGAAGGATATACTGTAGACAGCACTACAAGCTGGGGCCACTAAGCTAGTCCCAACACGAAGGCAATTTGGATATAGACGGAGGATGGAACGTTTGAACTCATCTGATCTAAAACTCGACGACTAAGGGGACAGTTGATTAGAAGCATTTAAAATTCTTAAAGAAATAACGAATGTAGATAACAACAATCTATTCACGCTTACCACAAATCAGTCCAGAGGTAACGGATACAAACTGGAATTGAAAAAACACAACACCATTCAATGTGGCAATTTCTTTACATAGAAAACAGCAAATACACGGAACAGATTTCCAGCGGATGTAGTAAACAGTAACACGGTAAACGAGTTCAAGAATAAGTTACACAAGATAATAAAAATTCTAAACGTTCAAACCAAATCGGACTACCCAAGAGCAGATGGAGTCTACCGAACGGATGGACTAATAAAGTATTTGAGACATGAAAAATCCTTGTAACCCCTTATAACTCACCAACAACCTATAACTGACCAAATAGTATTTTGTATGTGTGAGGAGAGAGAGAGAGAGAGAGAGAGAGAGAGAGAGAGAGAGAGAGAGAGAGAGAGAGAGATACATTGGTTTTTGTAAATCATGAATGTTTTTATGTATTCTTTATCCATAATACAAAATAGTTAACACCAAACGCTTCCTTATTCATCGTCCTGCTGACATTTGACTTTTTACAGGACTTCCTGCTGACGTTTAGCAAACAATTATCCCGCTGACATTTAGCTTTTTACAGACTTCCTGCTGATATTTACCAAACAATTAGCCTGCTGACATTTGTTTTTTACAGACTCTCTTCTGATGTTCACCAAAATTATCCTGCTGACGTTTATCAAACAATTATCCTGCTACCATTTGACTTTTTACAAACTTCCTGCTGACGTTTACCAAACAATTATCCTATTGACATTTACCTCTTTAGAGACTTGCTGCTGATGTTTACCAAATTGTTATCCTGCCGACATTCAGCTTTTTACAGACTTTCTGCTGACGTTAATCAAACAATTATGCCGCTGACATTTAGCCTTTTACTTAATTTCTGCTGACTTTTACCAAATAATTATGCTGACATTTGGCTTTTTACATATTTCCTGCTGACGTTTACCAAACAATTATTATACTGACACTCAGATTTTTACAGAATTCCTGTTGACGTTTACCAAACAATTATCCTGCTGACATTTGACTTTTTATAATCATACTGCTGACGTTTACCAAATAATTATCCTGCCGACATTTGGCTTTTAACCGAATTCCTGCTGCTGTTTACTAAACAATTATCCTGCTGACATTTGGCTTTTTACAGACTTCCCGCTGACGTCTACCAAACAATTATCCTGTTAACATTTGCCCTTTTACAAACATCCAGCTGACACTTATCAATTGGCTATCTGTCATCGTGTGTCATAGAAACGAACCGTGACAGAAACATAACCACACATCCATCAAAAACGATAAATTTCACTAAAATATATAAGCAAAATTCTCTCAAAAATGCAGCTTTGGTTGTTGGATGGGACAGAATTTTAAAGATTAAAGGTTGCACAAAATAACATTGACTCTGTTCAACATAACAAAGTCATACACTTCGAAGTTAACCAAGTGTAGTGAACTGATATCATTAAGGTAAAAATGTGCGAGGAGCCAGTTAGGTGATAACTAATTTTTTTTAGACAAACATCGAGTTTATATACAGCGGCTTGCGAGGAAGAACGTCACATAAGTTTTAGCATAAGGCTTGGAATAGGATGATAACACAGGTTGGTCTATTAACAGTATAAGAAAGTGTATGAAACACGTGCTGTAGAAAATTTAGAAGAGATTCTTTTACATACATACATATGTATATATTATATATATATATATATATATATATATATATATATATATATGTATATATATATATATGTATTATATATAATATTTCCCATTACTCATAAGTGGGAGAGGACGTAGTCATACCCTGTTTAGAGGAGTTACCCCAGAGAGGTACACTCGGAAACCACTTTCACACAAATTGCCGAACTAGCAGGTTGTAGTTAGGGAAGGGGGAGGGTATGGGAAGGGTTCAATGAGTGTGCGCGCGCGTGCGTATGCATATCTCAATATTGAAGACATTTTTTGACGGATCAGGTACACTAGTATACATTTTTTCATATATGCAAATATATATAATGCATATGCATTATACGTATAATTATCACACAAAAGTACCTATAAATATACATAAATACATTATGTACATGTAATATATGATATATACATACATATGCATAACAAAATATACATGAATACATACAAGCACTGGCTCTTGCTTTTAAATTTTTTTTTCTCGAAACGTCAAAAAATCATCGTTGGCAACTTCTCTCCTCCTATTTCGTGCGATCACTTCCCTCAAACGAAAACTTCTTTTCTGCCTGAGCCTGAAGTTCCTTTTCCCAAACTTCTAATAACTGTATTCATCCGCGGTGAACCGGATGGATAGAGAGAGAGAGAGAGAGAGAGAGAGAGAGAGAGAGAGAGAGAGAGAGAGAGAGAGAGAGAAGAGAAGGAAGAGAGAAAAGAGAAGAGAAGGAAGAGAGAAAGAAGAGAAAGAAGAGAGAAAGAAGAGAGAAAGAAGAGAAAAAGAGAAAGAAAGAGCAAGAAGAGAGAAAGAAGAGAAAAAGAGAAAGAAGAGAAAGAAGAGAAAAAGAGAAAGAAAGAGCAAGAAGAGAGAGAGAGAGAGAGAGAGAGAGAGAGAGAGAGAGAGAGAGAGAGAGAGAGAGAGAGAAGAGAAGGAAGAGAGAAAAGAGAAGAGAAGGAAGAGAGAAAGAAGAGAAAGAAGAGAGAAAGAAGAGAGAAAGAAGAGAAAAAGAGAAAGAAAGAGCAAGAAGAGAGAAAGAAGAGAAAAAGAGAAAGAAGAGAAAAAGAGAAAGAAAGAGCAAGAAGAGAGAGAGAGAGAGAGAGAGAGAGAGAGAGAGAGAGAGAGAGAGAGAGAGAGAGAAAAGAGAAGAGAAAGAAGAGAGAAAAGAGAAGAGAAGGAAGAGAGAAAGAAGAGAAAAAGAGAAAGAAAGAGCAAGAAGAGAGAAAGAAGAGAAAAAGAGAAAGAAAGAGCAAGAAGAGAGAGAGAGAGAGAGAGAGAGAGAGAGAGAGAGAGAGAGAGAGAGAGAGAGAGAGAGAGAGAGAGAGAGAGACTGTAATGGTATGCTAAGACTACATGAATGTGATCAATGATTTTATTCATTATTTTGAGATACAAGATGGGGTACTGGGCACTGGCCTTCTACAGTTACAGGGCGTGGGGGTTGGACCTCTCGGTTACATTCTGGTGTATAGGTTAAGAGAGGTTGGACAGCAATGTATAAAATGTGTAAAATGTATAAAAAACTGATAAAACCTTGAGGGGCTTTGTTGGGTCTTGCATAGGTTTAAGGTTTAAAGGTCACTCATGAATAGCAGAGGCAAGGGACAGTGATATTGCCCTAGCAAGCACGACAATGCACTCGAGACTGACCATATACACACATGATCAGCACCCAAGCCCCTCTCCTTCCAAGCTAGGACCAGGGAGGACCAGGCAATGGCTGCTGATTACTTGGCAGGTAGACATAAGCTCCCACCCCCACCTTAGCTCACAAGGATGGTGAGGTTGCAGCCGCGATAGGAAGTAACGAGTTTGAGCTGGACTCGAACCCAATTCAAGAACGAAATAGGACTTTGTCAGAAATTATTACCTTAAGAACTTGAAAATCATTAGATGAAATTTGTCCAGAGTAAACAATTGAAATGTTTTCGTAACTGCTAAATAAACCAGGCCTATACATATTTGAGGGAAACTTTCAAGAACTTTAATGTCGATAGATTCTCTATATCCAGAGAAAACTTTTTTTTTTCTTTTTTTCACAACAGCTAAATAAACTACACATATTTAAGATTTTTTTTTTTTCAGGAGATATGATAAAATCATCGAGGAAAAAACAGAACGTTAGAAGAAAAGTCCTTCAATTTGGTGGTAGGTTCGTTAATCTTCAAATGGGCCAGGATAATACTCTTCCTATGCAAAAGTTTATATTTGGAATTAGAACACTAATAACTAAAGCTAACGAAGTTGGAAGGAGGTTATGGTTTACTTCCCGTTTGTCCATTTGTCTGTTTCTTTGTGAAAAGCTTCCTGGCCCCAATCTTACTCAAAATTGTGAAATTTTAACGGATTAATTGTGATTAGAGACATGGAAGTGATTCAGATTTGAAAGTTTTGGGTCAAAGGTCAAGGCCAAGGTCGAGCAAAAGGTCGTTTGTTTGTGAACAACTTCCTGGCCCCAATTTTACTCATTGAGTAGAGAAACTTTCAGGGATTAATTGTTATGTTGAGACATGGAAGTGATTCAATTTTGAAAGTTTTAGGTCAAAGGTCAAGGTCAAACAAAAGGTCGTTTGTTTGTGAACAACTTCCTGGCCCCAATTTTACTCATAGAGCAGTGAAAATTTCAGGGATTAATTATTATGCTAAGACGTGGAAGTGATTCCATTTTGAAAGTTTTATATCAAAGGTCAAGGTCAAGGTCAAGCAGAAGGTCGAGGCATAAGATGCCGAGGCAGATGTCTGCACTCTCAAGAGTGCTTTTCTGGTTAAAATTTGTTTTTGGTGGTAGTTATTCAACTTCGATTGAAGTCGTTACTCAGTTATTGACACGACCAACTTTAATTTATTTTTCAACTAATATTTCAAAAACACTTATTACATTATACGTCTTCTGCTCATGTGAAATTTAGTTATTGAAAAGATCACCAAATCATGACCCGGTTGGAAGATTCATACGAGCCAACCAATAATGTTGAATTTCGAGCGAAGTAAACGACGGTATAGGAAAAATTCTGCCAACAATCGTTTGAAGTAGAGCATCCCCATTCGTTGGAGGGACAGCTAATCTCCAGATTTGCAAAACTGACTTTTCGTTCAAAAGGGGACATTGAAAGAGCTTTTCTTCTAACAACTCCAAAAAATGATATTTGTGAAATATACCTTCCTGAAAATACTCTCGTTGGATTTCACAATTTCCAGAAAGAAAAAAATCAAGTAAAAGTTGGAAGAAAAGTTTATCTGTATTTTTTAATTATTGAAGTAATGAAAAGGAATAGATTTGATCCAAAGGAAATGAGAAATATTATGGAAAAAAATTCAATGTTCTTGTAAAATGGAATATATTTTAACCGGCTATACGACATACGCCTAAAGTGATTTACATAAATTATATATCAATTGAATAACTATAATTATAATAAATAGATTTGAAAACAAGCCTTGCAAAATCCAAAATCAGCTAGTCCCCCCAAAAAGGGGAAAAATAATAGGTACACTTTCCTGAATAACCCAGACGTCCTCAATTTCAAACAAATGAATAAAAACAATTTTTTGCCATTACTTCCCATGAAAACTTATACCTTTCAAGTTTACTCAACTCTGGATTACTGAAAGTCTTCAAGAAAATTAAGATATTTTAAGAAGAGAAAATTCTAATGAATATTTGACTGGAAGAGGACGAACAAACTTTGATCTGCGATTTTTTTTTGGGGGGGGGTAAGGGGAGTGGCGGGTGATTAGACAGATACGTATTGATTAAAATAGAATGATTATATATACAGTATATAAATATTTGAGTCTATTAGAACGAGAATTTGTTTTGACACTAATATACCTCGATTTGAGGCGAATTCTTAATCGAAATATATTTGGGCTGAGATTCCCCAAATTGACAAGACTGAGGTTGCATGGTCCAAACTCTGTTGACAAGACTCAAGTAACACTGTCGACCCTCTGTTGACAAGACTCGGGTTGCATGGTACACCCTCTGTTGACAAGCCTCGGGTTGCACGGTCCAACCTCTGTTGACAAGCCTCGGGTTCCAACCTCTGTTGACAAGCCTCGGGTTGCACGGTCCAACCTCTGTTGACAAGCCTCGGGTTGCACGGTCCAACCTCTGTTGACAAGCCTCGGGTTGCACGGTCCAACCTCTGTTGACAAGCCTCGGGTTGCACGGTCCAACCTCTGTTGACAAGCCTCGGGTTGCACGGTCCAACCTCTGTTGACAAGCCTCGGGTTGCACGGTCCAACCTCTGTTGACAAGCCTCGGGTTGCA
This sequence comes from Palaemon carinicauda, assembly GCF_036898095.1. NCBI lineage: Eukaryota > Metazoa > Arthropoda > Malacostraca > Decapoda > Palaemonidae > Palaemon > Palaemon carinicauda. The sequence goes on along the minus strand of NC_090756.1, from coordinate 10,467,091 downwards.
CGGTCCAACCTCTGTTGACAAGCCTCGGGTTGCACGGTCCAACCTCTGTTGACAAGCCTCGGGTTGCACGGTCCAACCTCTGTTGACAAGACTCGGGTTGCACGGTCCAACCTCTGTTGACAAGACTCGGGTTGCACGGTCCAACCTCTGTTGACAAGACTCGGGTTGCACGGTCCAACCTCTGTTGACAAGACTCGGGTTGCACGGTCCAACCTCTGTTGACAAGACTCGGGTTGCACGGTACACCCTCTGTTGACAAGACTCGGGTAGCACGGTACACCCTCTGTTGATAAGCCTCGGGTTGCACGGTCCAACCTCTGTTGACAAGACTCGGGTTGCACGGTCCAACCTCTGTTGACAAGCCTCGAATTGCACGGTCCAACCTCTGTTGACAAGACTCGGGTAGTACGGTACACCCTCTGTTGACAAGCCTCGGGTTGCACGGTCCAACCTCTGTTGACAAGCTTCGGGTTGCACGGTCCAACCTCTGTTGACAAGCTTCGGGTTGCACGGTCCAACCTCTGTTGACAAGCCTCGGGTTGCACGGTCCAACCTCTGTTGACAAGCTTCGGGTTGCACGGTCCAACCTCTGTTGACAAGCCTCGGGTTGCACGGTCCAACCTTTGTTGACAAGCCTCGAATTGCACGGTCCAACCTCTGTTGACAAGACTCGGGTTGCACAGTCCAACCTCTGTTGACAAGACTCGGGTTGCATGGTCCAACCTCTGTTGACAAGACTCGGGTTGCATGGTCCAACCTCTGTTGACAACCTCGGGTTGTACGGTCCACCCTCTATTGACAAGACTCGGGCTGCACGGTCCACCCTCCCTCTGTTGACACGGCTCGGGTTGCACGGTCCAACCGCCCTCTGTTGACACGGCTCGGGTTGCACGGTCCAACCACCCTCTGTTGACACGACTCGGGTTGCACGGTCCAACCGCCCTCTGTTGACACGACTCGGGTTGCACAGTCCACCCTCTCTCTGTTGACAGAGCTTGGGTTGCACGGTCCGCCCTCTGTTGACACAACTCTGGTTGAACGGTCCACCCACTGTTGACAAGATTCGGGTTGCACGGTCCACCCTCTGTTGACACGACTCGGGTTGCACGGTTCACCCACTGTTGACATGACTCGGGTTGCACGATCCACCCGCCCTCTGTTGACATGACTCGGGTTGCATGATCCACCCGCCCTCTGTTGACAGGACTCGGGTTGCACAGTCGACCCTCTATTGACAGCACTCGGGTTGCACAGTCGACCCTCTATTGACAGCACTCGGGTTGCACAGTCGACCCTCTATTGACAGCACTCGGGTTGCACAGTCGACCCTCTATTGACAGCACTCGGGTTGCACAGTCGACCCTCTATTGACAGCACTCGGGTTGCACAGTCGACCCTCTATTGACAGCACTCGGGTTGCACAGTCGACCCTCTATTGACAGCACTCGGCCATGATTTAATTTAATGTTACGGTGTCATTGCCTTAAATTTGTATCGCTAAAATCCATAAGACTTTCTTTGCAAATCTGAGAAACTTTAAGCTTCGGCAAAGGAGAGTTTCCATTAAAAAAAAAAAAAAAAGAATGGAAAGGCCACTTATAAAAAACACAAACACTCACAAACGTTTGCAAACAAAAGAGCCAAAATAAGTCCAAAATCTATGAAGGCCTATAAACCTATGAAAAGGTTTTAAAAACAAAAGATTCATAATTAAAACAAAAGCAGTTCATACACAAAATAAAAGGAGACCATAAACAAAAGTGGTTCATAAACAAAACAAGAGAAGTCTATACACAAAACAAAAGCGGTCCATACACATAATCAGAGAGGTCAATATAAAAAAAAAAAAAAAAAAAAAAAAAAAAAAAAAAAAAAAAAAAAAAAAGGGTCGTGAGACAAAACAAAAGAGGTCTAAAAAAATAAAAACAGAGTCGTGAGACAAAACAAAAGAGGTCTATATACAGACAAAATGAGGTCCAAAAATAAAACCAAAGCGGTTCATACACAATATAAGAGGTCCATATACGAAACGAAAGAGGTTCATAAAAAAATAGGTGGTCTATAAACAAAACAAAAAGTGGTCCATAAACAAAAGGATTCATGAACAAAACGAGAGGTCTATACACAAAATAAAAACGGTCTATACACAAAACAAGAGAGGTCCATATCCAAAACTAGAGAGGTTCACAAACAAAACAATTGAGGTTCACAAACAAAACAATTGAGGTTCACAAACAAAACAATTGAGGTTCACAAACAAAACAATCCAGGTCCAAAAACAAAACAAAACCGATCCATACACAAAATAAGAGGTCGATATATAAAACAAGAGAGGTCTATACACAACACAAAAATGGTCCATAAACAAAAAGGTGGTCCATAAACAAAAAGGTGGTCCTTAAACAAAAGCGGTCCTTAAACAAAAGTGGGCCACAAACAAAAGTGGGCCACAAACAAAAGTGGGCCACAAACAAAAGTGGGCCACAAACAAAAGTGGTCCATAAACAAAAGAGGTCCATAAACAAAAGAGGTCCATAAACAAAAGAGGTCCATAAACAAAAGGGGTCCATAAACAAAAAAGGTCCATAAACAAAAGGGGTCCATAAACAAAAGGGGTCCATAAACAAAATGTGGCCCATAAACAAAAGGGGGTCCATAAAGAAAATTGGTCGATAAGCAAAATTAGTCCATAAACAAAAGGGGTCCATAAATGAATATGGTCCATAAACAAATGAAAACATATCTAAAAACAAAACAAAAGGGGTCCATAAAAAAACAAAAGCGGCCCACAAAAAAAAACAAAAGAAGTCCACAAACAAAACAAAAGAGGCCTATAACCAAAGAACCGAAAAGATTAGGAAAATTTTGGGCCAGAGAAATAAGCTAAATTAATATATTTATTTAATTTCAGATTAGAAGTCTAGAAATCTACAGTAGTCAAGAAAAGTTGAAGTAATGGAATTCTTTTCATGAGATACTTTATGGATGATTACTTCTTCCAGAAGATTTTAAGAGTTCAGGAATTATGAAAATCAACTAAACAATATTTAAAACTTGGCCCTCTTAAAACTTGCATCCACTAATAGACTAATTTTGAAACTAAGACTGCATAGTAATTGGATAACTTTAAATCATGTAATATTCATAATCTAAAGTGAAAAAATGTCATCGATGCCTTAAAGCAATATACTCCCCACTGAAATATTAGGAGGCACTGAAAAGGAAAATTCTTAACCCTCATTGAGCAAAAAGGGATGAAATAAAGGACCCTATAGCTTATGGGAACAATAATCAGGTGCACCATAAAATAGCCATGAATCCCCATTAAATAAGAATTCCCATAACTTTTGTTTTAAAAACTGGTTAATAATCCCCAAATTAATCACGCCGGAACTGCCAACTTCATAGAATCAAAAGCCGTTACGTGAAATATGGAACAGTCGGGAACTTTCCTCGTGAATCAAGTGGGGTTGTGCAAGAATTTGAAAATGGAGAGAGAGAGAGAGAGAGAGAGAGAGAGAGAGAGAGAGAGAGAGAGAGAGAAAAACGATTAAAAGAGAAAAAAACGATTAAAAGAGAGAGAGAGTGAGCGAGGCTGAGAGCGAGCAAGGCCGAAAGCAAATAACGGTGAGAGGGAATAGGGGTGAGAGGGAATAAGGGTAAGAGGGAATAAGTGTGAGTGTGAACGAAGCTGAAAGAGAGTGAGAGTGAGACCGATCGAGGCCGAGAGTGAATGAAGGTGGGAGTGAGGGTGAGAGTGATTGAGGCTAAGTATGAATAAGGGCAAGAGCAAACAAGGGTGAGAGCAAACAAGGGTGAGAGCGAACAATGGTAAAGAGCGAACAAGGGTGAGAGCAGAGAGCCTGAGAGAGAGCAAGAGAGCAAGAGAGATGGAGCAAGAGAGAGAGAAATTGAGAGCATGAGAGAAAGCATGAGAGATGGAACAAGAGTGAGAGAAAGCGAGAGCAAGAGAAAAAGTGAGAGCAAGAGAGAAAGCAAGAGAGAAAGCAAGAAGAGAGAGCAAAGGCAATAGAGAAAGCAAGAACAAGAGAGAAAGCAAGAAGAGAGAGAGAACAAAGACAATAGAGAAAGCAAGAACAAAAGAGAAAGCAAGAACAAGAGAGAAAGCAAGAACACGAGAGAAAGCAAAGGCAATAGAGAAAGCGAGAGCAAGCAAGAGAGAGTAAAAAAGAGAAAGTGAGAGCAAGAGACAGCAAGGGTGAATATGAAAGAACAAGCAACAGAGAGAGAGAGAGAGAGAGAGAGAGAGCACAAGGAAGATAGATAGATAGAGAGAGAGAGAGAGAGAGAGAGAGAGAGAGAATGCACAAGGAAGAGAGAGAGAGAATGCACAAGGAAGAGAGAGAGAGAGAGAGAGAATGCACAAGGAAGAGAGAGAGAGAATGCACAAGGAAGAGAGAGAGAGAGAGAGAGAGAGAGGGAGAGAGAGAGAGAGAAGACAAGGAAGAGAGAGAGAGAATGCACAAGGAGAGAGAGAGAGAGAGAGAGAGAGAGAGAGAGAGAGAGAGAATGCACAAGGAAGAGAGAGAGAGAAGCACAGAGGAGAGAGAGAGAGAGAGAGAGAGAGAGAGAGAGAGAGAGAGAGAATTTCATTCATGTTTACAACGTTACTATATGTATAAAAACATATAGCAGAAAAATAAATAAAAATGTTTATCCTCAATGGGAATTTTTGTTCCAAAATAAAAATTTAAATTCCATACATAGTTCCCCAAAATTCAAATGAGCGGATCCGGAAAGTATTTATTTTTTCGAAATACTTATGTTTAAAGACAAAAAGGCTCAGTATCACAATTGTAATTGGCGGAAAAATCAATTAGTTATGGGAAAAAAAGCGTGATGTAAAGGGTGCCTCAAATTGATTGTTAATTTTAACACTTCGTTAACCACGGTAACTGCTCGATTGGTATTAATTTGTATGAAAATTATGGCCCTAACGAGGCTCATTACTCATTATTCTTCGGGGGATAACATGTTGTTTAAATAGAATATGAATTTACCTATGTTAACAAAGGGCATTGTTTGCACAGACGAATTACTATCTATTACCATTAAATAATATCTGCTAGACAATAGAATGTTGTTCGTGGCGTGGCTGGCCAGTTAAGGAAAACTTGATAAATTGCTGTTTAAAAAAGGCAGTTTTCCTGGTTCTATGCATTACAGGACCCACAAGATCTGTTTGCCGTATGCATTCCGAGGTACACAGCATATTGTGTTAATTGCCAAATGCACATTATCGCAGCACTTAGAAAACAAGAGTCGTCAGTTTGTTTTTGAGAGCCTTAATATTTTCTATCTTTTGTGAGTCTAGAGGAGACTTGTTATACAGTCTTGGTGCCGAATATTTGAAAGCTCTAGAATGTACAGAATAGGTATACATTGGCATTAATAAATTGAAACAGTAAATGTTTATGCTCGAGTTGACAAGATTCATTGGCTGTACGATGTGTAGAAATTATCTTCAAGATATTCTGGACGTCCGGTCCTGAAAACTTCATGAGTCATTGCACGTACATTAAAAACCATTCTGGCTTTCATACAAGAGCTAGAGCGGCTGAAAGCGAGTGAAGCAGAAAGCGTGAGAATGAGAGCTAGTGAGGCCGAGATGTAATAAGCGGGAGAGCGAGGTTGAGAGCGAGTAAGGCTGTGAGCGAATAAGGCTGAGAGAGAAAGAAAGTGTGAGAGAGAGCACGAGAGAGCAAGAGCAAGAGAGAGCAAGAGCTAGAGTGAGCGAGTGAGCGAAAGAGCGAAAGAGAGAGAGAGAGAGAGAGAGAGAGAGAGAGAGAGAGAGAGAGAGAGAGAGAGAGGGAGGGAGAACAAGAGAGAGGGAGAGCAAGAGAGAGAGGGAGAGCAAGAGCAAGAGAGTGCAAGAGAGAGCAAGAGCAAGAGAGTGCAAGAGAGAGGGAGAGCAAGAGAGTGCAAGAGAGAGGGAGAGCGAGAGAGAGGGAGAGCGAGAGAGAGGGAGAGCAAGAGTGAGAGAGCAAGAGCAAGAGTGAGAGAGAGCAAGAGCGAGAGCGAGGGAGAGCAAGAGCGAGAGAGAGGGAAAGTAAGAGCGAGAGAGGGAGCAAGAGTGAGAGAGGGAGCAAGAGTGAGAGAGAGCAAGAGCAAGAGTGAGAGAGAGCAAGAGCAAGAGTGAGAGAGAGCAAGAGCAGGAGCGAGAGAGAGAGCAAGAGCAGGTGTGTGAGAAAACGAGAGACAGCGAGAGCAGGAGCAAGAGAGAGATATATTAGATGAAAGAGAAAGAGATCAAGAGAGAAAGGAAGAGCACGAGAGAAAGTGAGAGCAAGAGAAAGACAGGGAGCAAGCAAAAGAGAGCAAGAGAGAAACTGAGAGCAAGAGAGAGCAAGTGAGAGAGAGCAAGTGAGAGCAAATGAGAGAGAGAGCAAATGAGAGAGAGAGCAAGTGTGAGAGAGCACGTGAGGGGGCAAGTGAGAGAGAGAGGACAAGTAAGAGAGAGCATGTGAGAGGTCAAGTGAGAGCAAAAGTGAGTGTAAGAGCAAAAGTGAGTGTAAGAGCAAAAGCGAGAGCAAGAGAGCAAAAGCGAGTGCAAGAGAGCAAGCAACCGAGAGAGAGTAAGAAAGAGAGCAAGCAACCGAGAGAGAGGAGCAAGTGAGAGAGAGCAAGTGAGAGTGCAAGCGAGAGAGAGCACTGAGAGCAAAAGAGAGAGAGAGAGAGAGAGAGAGAGAGAGAGAGAGAGAGAGAATTTCAGTCATGTTTATAACGTATCTCTATGTATGTAAAATTATTCCAGAAAAATATATAAAAATGTTTATCCCGAATGGGAATTTTTGTTCCAAAATATAAATTTAAATCCCATACATAGTTCCCCAAAATTCAAATGAGGGGATCCGGAAAGTATTTATTTTTCGAAATACTTATGTTTAAAGACAAAAAGGATCCGTATCAATATTGTAATTGGCGGAAAAATCAATTAGTTATGGGAAAAAAGCGTGATGTAAAGGGTGCCTCAAATGAATTGTTAATTTTACACTTCGTTAACCAGGTACCTGCTCGATTGGAATTAATTTGGATGAAAGTTATAGCCCTAACGAGGCTCATTACTCATTATTTTTCGGGGGATAACATGCTGTTTAATTAGAATATATATTTGCCTATGTTAACAAAGGGCATTGTTCGCACAGACGAATTACTATCCTTTATCATTAAATAATAACGTATCTACTAGACAAAAGAATGTTGTTCGTGGCGTGGCTGGCCAGTTAAGGAAAATTTAATAAAATGCTATTAATAAAGTTAGTTTTCCTGGTCCTATGCATTACAGAACCTACAAGATCTGTTTTTGTATCCATTCCTGGGTACACAGCATATTGTGTTAATTGCCAAGTGAACATTATCGAAGCACTTAGAAAACAAGAGTCGTCAGTTTGTTTTTGAGAGCCTCAATATTTTCTATCTTTTGTGAGTCTAGAGGAGGCTTGTTATACAGTCTTGGTGCCGAATATTTATAAGCTCTAGAATGTACAAGAGGTATACATTAGCTCCAATAACTTGAAAGTAAATATTTATTCTCGTGTCGACAGGATTCAGTGGCTGCATGATGGGTAGCAATTCTCTTGATATATTTCGGACGTCCGGTTCGGATAACTTCACGAGTCATTGCACATACATTAAACACCATTCTGGATTTAATGAGCAGCCAGTAAAATTTAATTAGCAATGCGTAAAACAGGGTGATAAAACGTACACGACAGAGTGGATTCCTCTTATATATGCTAAGGGATTACATGAAATGTTCTAGAAATTACGCCACCAAGGAATATAACTCACAACAGATAAAATGTATGAACTTGCACAAGTTGAACAAACCTGCTGATCATATAATTAATTCAAGAAATTGCAAAGCTTATGATTTGGAATGGGAGGGATTATCAGAAAATACTGACAATGGATACGAAGGATGTCTTAAATTGCGGCTATATAAATATTCAATCTGTTTGTAACAAAACAATTAAAATTCGAGAATTGATATACGAGGAACATTTCGTTCAAGAAGAACCTCAAAATTTTCTTGTTGGCTAAGCATTTCGATAATGTGGATATGACAATAAACACCAGTTATGCCGTGTAATATAAAGAATACCTAAGAATGTATTCGATAAACTGAACCTGTAGGTCTTTAAGCGAGTAGGGTTCCCCTGCGAGTTAAAACCAGGAAAGCAGCTCTTAAAGTAAGAAAGTAAAGTAAATGATACCGATGTCCCCATGGCCTTCTAAACTCATTTGTCAACTGCTTTAGAATAATCGTCAACGTAGAAGTTAGTTGCAACTTTCAACGCGTATCTAAAAGGTTTCCAATATCCAGAAAACCGACTGAATCACTTTTTACAATCCTGCAATTGCGATTGTATAACTTCCCTTGCTCTGGCTACACCAGTCAGGAAAACTTAAGTTACTTTCACCTGTATTTAACACATTTTAAAGAACTCCTTTCCTCAATCATGAAAATTCAAACGTTCCCCTTCACCTATTAGTAGGACATCGTAATCCTCCTCTGGTCCCGTGGCCACAACTTCAATTTGTATGTTGATGTTGTTGTTACAGGCATGGGCTTTTGCACACTTACAGCCCGAGGTAACAATTCGTATACCAATCCTATATCTTAATCCACTTAATAGTCACTACCAAAATCAAATAGCCATTTCTAAGCCATCCTAGACACATGAAGAATCGCTAGGATTAAATACATAATCTGATTAACAAAATATCCCAGACCTATTTGCCTACATGTGTACAAAAATAACAGTACCTCAATTTTCTATTAACTGATATTACTAAGTTTCATGCAAATATCTATTACACGTAACTATTAAAATGTACTAGATCGACGAAATATCCAGTGGAAATATCTTCTGATTAACGAAATATCCCAGATATGTTTGCCAGTATATAAAAATAATATTACCTCAAATTTATATGTAATGTTATTACTAAGTTTCGTCCAAATATCTATTCCACGTAACTGTCAAAATGTTCTAGATTTACGAAATAACCAGAGAAAATAGCCTATTGACAAAGCCTTCTTAAACCAGGTGAAATTAACCGACATACCTTTTATACTTTTAATCTCTTGATGTCCCAGGTCAATTGAGATCTGTGAAGAATGAAGTAGGAAGGATTAGTGTGTTCTCTTTTTATATCTTGATGTACCCAATGCATCCTTTGCAAAGCTTCGAAGAATGAAATAAGAATGCTTGCAGTTGTGCCTTCGAAGGAACAGTGTGTACGTGAATCGGGTCATACCTGTTGATTATTTATATAAATTTTAATTGATTACCAGATGAGCCAGTGTTTTAATCTGTTGAGCTGACTGTGAATAAACGAAGATTTTCCTTAAGGTTTTAATTGGTACTTGACATGGTTAAGACAATGTAACTGATTAAAGTTTTTTGTTATAAAAAACGTTTTTATGTGAAGATCAGACAACAACGAAATGTCGATAAACGTTTTGATCAATGTTTGGAACTTGAACACGATGAAATTTATGTGATATTTCTGGTCACCAGAACCTCACGATATCATTAATTAATTTTCATCTGGACACTATTCTTATAATTGATATCACTATTACCCGAGAGATATCAGTTCAACTAATTCTTCAAAACGTTTCAACATGGCACTTTTAAACGTTAATAAAGTTAATCCAAAACGTTTCTTGTGGAAAAAGGCACTACATTCCAAGGAAGACTATGCGATACTGAATGTTTCCTGCCGGAGCAAACAAAAGTGAGTTTGAGTTAAAACCGAAATAGCATATAGATCAAACAAGGTGGTTGACTATTTTCTATCTGGAAGTTCTCAGTAACAGTTAAGAGGATTTCTTTATCTTATCAGCGTATGATATTAGATTAAAGAAAAAAATAATACATATTTTGCTTAGTAATACTATCAAGAGAAACTGTCAAAAAAAAAAAAAAAAAAAAAAAACATTAATAACATAATTCATAAAATTTCACCTTGGAATTTTCGTGGAATTGTCATACTGGTAATGATGAAATATAGATTGCCAATAGTTATATATTTTCAGGTATAATCTTTCATGAACTTGGTTTAAACAAAAGTCAAATGAATGATTGATCAACTCATTGAAATGGCCAATTATTAACTGACATTGCATCAGTTATTATTCTTTTGATCTGAGTTAGGATTGTCTTTTAAGTTCTTCTCCCTATCATCCATAAGGTCGACTTTCATCATTTATTCATGCGGAAAATCGACCTTATTCTCTCTTTACCATAGTCCCTTTTTTTCACGAGAGGAAGCTGCCATTAGAAAATGTTTGAATAAAACATTCGTTATTTCTGGAACTTATTAGATTATTATGCTGATAAATGTTGAAAAAATGTTGAATAATGTGACTATTAATAATTTAAAAAATGGAGGTTTTGCATTGTAAGTGTAATGATGAAAAATGAGAATATTCTTTATGATTTTTTCAAGTAAAATAAATTTTTCAAATAGAGGGGCACTCAGTAGAGTGCAGACCTACGCCACGGCAGCTTATTTCACGACCTTTTCTTTGACTTTGACCTTGATCTTTGACCTTAATATGTATCAAATTCAGTACATATTCATACACTCAAATATGAACCAAGTTTGAAGTCTCTGTGACAACGATTTCCAAATTTATGACTGATTACGTGAATTTGACATTTTGCTTGACCGTGACCTTGAGACCTTGACCTTCCAAAATTTAATAATTTTCTAGATTTTTACATAACAGTTAATCCCTGCAAGTTTTATTACGCCACGATTAAAATGGTTGTCAGGATGGTGTTTACAAAAGGTTCTTGCTTCTAATCGGAAGATTGTGTAACGCAAGGATAATTAGCTCTATAAATATTAAATTCTAATTTGCTATTATATATGCAAAATCTTATAATTCTAAGTAATTCTCATTTTTTTTCAACTAGTTTGATTTTTATCAGCTCTGAAAACACGAATATCTATCTCCAAAGTTAGTATTTGCTGCTATTCTCTATGAGTAATTTCCACTCGTATGCCTCCCCAGTATGATCATATATTTGAAGGTAAAACCTCATTAGCGAATGATACCTGTCACGTACATCATACGTGTCCCATCTTAACATAACTTTATATCTATTATCATGAAGGACTTATCAAATTTCAGTATCACATTTCAGAACATGGGTATTCCCATCAAATATATTCTACAGGCGTTGGTCCTACCTGCAGCAGGTACAGTTGGATTCACTAATTCCGGTAAACTGACGTCTCCTTAGCTTCCAGTGAAGTGTACCGGAGTTAATGAAGCCAACTGTACGTAGAATAGTTTAATAATATTTCAGGGTGTGGTTACCTAATTGGTAACATCCTTGCCTCGTGAACGCCAGAGTGGGATTCGAGTCTAGCTCAAGCTCGTTAGTTCCTTTGATAGCTGCAACCTCACCATCCTTGTGAGCTAAGGATGGGGGGTTTTGCGGAGCCTATAGCTCTATCTGCTGAGTCATCAGCAGCCATTGTCTGGCCCTCCTTGGTCCTAGCTTGGGTGAAGAAGGGGCTTGGGCACTATTCGTATGTATATATGGTCAGTCTTTAGGGCATTGTCGTGCTTGATAGGGCAGTGTCACTGTCCCTTGCCTCTGCCATGCACCATGGTCTTCCACTGTCTTGGGATAGAGTTCTTTTGCTTGAAGGTGCACTCAGGCACACTATTCTATCTTATTTCTCTTCCTCTTATTTTGTTGAATATTTTAGGGTTTATATATGAAATATTTATTTTAGTGTTGTTACTGTTCTTAGAATATTCTATTTTAATAGTTAATTACTTATCTGGTTTCCTTTTCTCACTGGCCTATTTTCCCTTGTAGCGCCCCTGGCCTTATAGCAGCCTGCTTTTCCAATTAGGCTTGTAGCTTAGCAATTACCAATAATAATAATAATAATAATAATAATAATAATAACAAAATCCCTACTAATGTATTTATCATCAATTCGTATCTTATAAATGTTCTAATTATTATAATGGACACTGGCTATTTCATATGCAAAATCCGATTCTCTTCAGAAAAAGTAAAACCAGAAAAGTAAAACCTTACACAAAGAAATTATCATTTTAGATGTACATTAGATACTTGACGAAGAGATATTGTTGTTTTAGAAGGCTATTCTTTTAGAAGATTAAATTGAATCGAGACTTGATAAAGACGGGGAACAAAAATGGAGGATAAATCTTGTTATATTTTGCAAATTGAAATAATGTAAACATAAGGTAAATTGTTATTTGATTAAGATAAACAACTAAATTGAAATGCCTCCCCACCCTCTCTCTCTCTCTCTCTCTCTCTCTCTCTCTCTCTCTCTCTCTCTCTCTCTCTCTCTCCACCTTTTCTCATATAACGGTATTCATAAAATGCCAATCTCTGTCCGTCTGTTTGCCTGTGTCCTTGAGTCCATTAGCAAATCTTGCTCTAAGAAGCTCACGGATCTTTCAAAATTATTTAGGTATCTGATTCTCTCTCTCTCTCTCTCTCTCTCTCTCTCTCTCTCTCTCTCTCTCTCTCTCTCTCTCTCTCTCTGCAAGGAGTCCATTAGCAAGCATTATGATTTCAGGATCAAACATTATATCCACCGTCTGAAATTACACTTTTAAGTTAGTGTATCTTAGCGTAGTTCACCTGTCTGCGTTTTCTCTCAGTGTGTGCCTAAGAGAATACTGTACTGACACCTTCATGTACACCTGATATGTATGCGGTGTATGCCTTTGTATCCATAGTTAAAACTAAAGTTTATATAAGAGAACTAGGATAAGACTATCTAATATCCCGTGTCCAATGACAGCAACAATAAATACAGCCATTTCTAGTCCATTGCAGGACAAAAGCCTCAGACATATCCTGGAGTTTGGTGATGTTGGGCGACTTTAGCCTGATCGATCACACCAAGCCAACCTAGCATGGATTGCCCTAACTTGTACAACTTTGTTGACCATGACGATACACACACTCTTTAAGGTATCCCTTCTCATAAAAGAATATATGTATATATATGTAAATATATATATATATATAAATATAGAAATTTATATATATATATATGTGTATATATATGTACATATATATATATATATATATATATATATATATATATATATATATATATATATATACATATATATGTGTGTGTGTGTGTATACACAGAGAGAGAGAGAGAGAGAGAGAGAGAGAGAGAGAGAGAGAGAGAGAGAGAGAGATTCTAACAGTAGACCTGACGAATCCAAACACCATTCTTCTTCCAAAATAATTTCAGATAACGTTAAAAGATATAAACAAAG
>NC_090756.1:10438755-10446255 GCF_036898095.1 Palaemon carinicauda | reverse complement strand
GTTATACATAAAAAATTCTGTTCATTTCTCAAAATTAAACAATGCAATGAGTATTCATTATTTATACAGTTTTATGTGATCACTTAAACAGGAATTATTCATTGAGTAAACTATGTATTAATCAGTAAACGATGGACTCCGACTATGTTTGGAAATGTGTATAGACAAATCTAAAAATATTAAATGGATCGCGTGCCTAAATATAATTCACGAATAAAGGGATTTGCGCCTTAAATATAATTCAAGACTAAAGGGATTTCCGGCCTAAATATAATTTACAAATAAAGGGAATTGGGGCCTTAATATAATTCATAACTGAAGGGATTTGGGTCCTAAATATAACTCGCAACCAAAATAATTAGGTGAAGCAAGATGACAATATTGTTCCTGACTATAATGTCATAAGTAACATGAAAAATTAAACTGATATTTACAAGAGGCTTTAATCTATATTGAACATATCTTTACGGTACTAGCTTGTAAAAAAAAACAAAGAAAAAAAATGTTACAGTGAGCGTACACGCGTTCAGTATACATCATTATATAACATTTCATGTATCTTAAAAAGTACACCTCCCTTGTGCAATAGCATCTAATACTTTCGTGGGTAGTCATAATTTTTTTTTTTTTTTTAATTTACAGTAAATAATGTCTAAATGCCAGACAGAAATTTATGCATGGTTACTACTGCATTACCCATTCATGTAATGCTAAACACACAGTATTGCAGTATATAATCATGATAAAACAGAGAGAGAGAGAGAGAGAGAGAGAGAGAGAGAGAGAGAGAGAGAGAGAGAGAGAGAGAGAGAGAGAGAGAGAGAGAGAGAGAGAATTCTAATCTAGAGATACACTAATGTAATAAGTTGTAAGAATTCACAGCTATTAGCAACTATGAATTTATGGCTTATGACAGAGAGAGAGAGAGAGAGAGAGAGAGAGAGAGAGAGAGAGAGAGAGAGAGAGAGAGAGAGAGAGAGAGAGAGAGATATTCTAATCCAAAGAAACACTAAAGAATAAGCTCTAAAAATTCACATCCAGCTTATTTTTTTTTTTTCTTTTTCGGTACTGTTTCCAGAACAGAATATTCTGGGGGAAATATTCAGCCAGTCCTTCCATTAGATAGTCTTTCTGTTTTCCTTAAGGGATTCCAGATCTCTCGTTGGAGCAGGCGAAACAAAATGCTTGCAAATTGGCAGGTTCAATGTGGAAAAAAAAAAAAAAAAAAAAAGTCGGAGAGTTTGAGTTTCGGATTTGGCGACCAAATGGCAGAGTGTTGGAGGCGAGGGAGAAGAAGAGCGAGTGTATTTTGATTTGTTTTTGACGGCAAGGAAAATTCACTTGAGAGGAGGGTTCAATAAAGAAGAATGCTCACTAGTGAGTATGGTTAAGAAGTCAAGAAGATTCAATAGGGAGGAAGGTTAATTTACGAGGAAGGTTCACTAGTGAGGAAGGTTCATTTACGAGGAAGGTTCACTAGTGAGGAAGGTTTATTTGCGAGGAAGGTTCAATGGTGATAAAGGTTCAACACTTTAGAAGGTTCCCTAAGAGGAAGCTTCACTAGGGAAAAAGTTTCACTAGTGGGGAAGGTTTAATAGTCAAAAAGGTTCACTAGTGAGGTAGCTTCTTTAGTGAGGAGGGTTCACTAGTGAGAAAGGTTTACCAGTGAAGAAGGATCATTTGCGAGAAAGGCTCACTAGTGGGGAAGGTTTACCAGTGAAGAAGGATCGTTTGCGAGAAAGGTTCACGAGTGAGGAAGGTTAACTAGCGAGAATGGTTCACTAGTGAAAAAGGTACACTATTGAGAAAGGTTCACTAGTGAAAAAGGTACACTATTGAGAAAGGTTCACTAGTGAAGAAGGTTCACTAGTGAAGAAGGTTCACTAGTGAAGAAGGTTCACTAGTGAAGAAGGTTCACTAGTGAAGAAGGTTCACTAGTGAAGAAGGATCACTAGCGAACTATAGAGACAAGTTTCAAAACAAAGGATCTCATGTTTATTTATTTATTTTGTAAGAGATTAGGACAAAAGTTAATGATTAGTTTTAAAAAAAATCTTAACTAGTGCGAGTCTCTTTACTAGCAATAAATTATGGAACTCCTTTAGAGAATATGATGTTTACTTAAAGAGAAGTGAAGACATACATTATTAGATACAGAACAGATACTTTGGAATGATACAGATAAGGATAAGGATGGTATTATTATTATTATTATTATTATTATTATTATTATTATTATTTTATGCTAACCTACAACCCTAGTTGGAAAATCATTGTGCTATATACCCGACGCTTCCAACAGGAAAAAATAGTCCAGTAAGGAAAGGAAATAAAGGAATAAACAAACTACAAAAGAAGTAAGGAACAAATGAGATAAAATGTTTTAAGAACAGTAACAACATTAAATCATATCTTTCATATATATATATATATATATATATATATATATATATATATATATATATATATATATATATATATATATATATATATATATATATATATGTGTGTGTGTGTGTGTGTGTGTGTGTTTGTGTGCGTGTACGAATATACAGTACGTTTTCTCAGACAAGACAAAAGCAAGCTTTTTCTTTTTGGAAACTCTCTTCAAACATGACAAAGTTCAAAGGTTACAATGAAATATTAAAGTACAGCCGTATTTCACACGCTATTCTCCTGTTCATTTTCCATGCACCCACATAATTCATAACTAATCTGATGTAAACAACGAGAACCCAGAAGCTCATGTCTAAAATAGAAAATGTCTAAAAATGTCTAAAATTATAATAAAAAATGTGTAAGAATGTCTAAAACAAAAAAAATGTCTAAAAATGTCTAAAATAAAAAAAATGTCTAAAAACGTCTAAAACAACAAATGTCTTAAATATCTAAAATAAAAAAATGTCTAAGAATATCTAAAATAAAAAAAATGTCTAGAAATGTCATACCAAAGGTGAATCCGCCTATATTCATTTACAAGTTTTCTCGTTAATGTTGAAAATGTTATTATGTTAATGCGAAATGTTCTTTGGGGTTATTTAACTGTTATTTTTTTTTGTTTTATGGCTTCTTAGAAAGGATGGTAACCTATGATGATAGTCGTTTGAATATTATTTTTCGAAGAAAGTACAGTAATTTCTTCGTATATACTTGGGTGCTGTGAGAAAATTGGTTTCTAGTTACAACAACAACAACAACAACAACAACAACAACAACAACAACAACAACAACAACAACAAGGATTATAATTAAAATCCTCATAATGATTATATCAATTATAATGATGATAATGATTATGAGGATATTAGAAATGGTATAAAAACAGCAACAATAATAATAATTATAATGTTTATGAGGGTATTAAAAATACCAAGAAGAAGAAGAAGAAGAACAACAACAACAACCACAACAACACGTAGGAGGAGAAGAAGAAGAAGAAGAAGGGACAACAACAACAACAACAACAACAACAACCAAAACAAGGAGAAGAAGAAAAAGAAGAAGAGAAAGAAGATTATAAAAAAGGAATAAAAAATCCCTCCAAAATTATGCCGCAGCAATCAGGAAACATTTCCAAAAAAAAAAAATAACATTCGAGGAAAATGAGAGAAAATCTGGTCCCGGTTAGAATGACCGACATCCCAATTGTATCAGCAACTGAATTTAATTTTCATTGACGTTGAATGAAACCGGAATGGAATCTGGAATGGAAATCGAGTAGGAATAATCCCATTCCAGATAGATATGCTCGTCCATTCCAACTAAAGGTGGATTCCCAGTCAGTAATGTTAATGGAATCTAATAATTTTAAAATAGAGACGAGACAGTTTAGGGTTTATTTCACGTCTTTATTTGTTTCGCTCGGTGGACGAAGATTTAGCAAATAATTTTCATGTCTAATATTCTGAAATTGGGTCCCCTGATATAACTCTCTTTCGAACAAGAGGAGCACTCGGTAGAGTGCAGACCTCCGCCAGGGAAGCTTATTTATCAAACCTTTGGACTAATTTTGAGCATTTTGCTCGTATGTGACCTTGACCTTTGACCTTCCACAATTTAATCATTTCGAGCTCTTTACAGAATAGTTTAAAATCCCTGCAAATTTGAGAGGCACTCAGTAGAGTGCAGACCTCCGCCAGGGCAGCTTATTTCTCGAACTTTTGGACTGATTTTGGATTTTCTACTCGTACGTGACCTTGATCTTTGACCTTCCAAAATGTAATAATTTCCATCTCTGTACATTAGTTTAAAATTCCTGCAAGTTTCATTACTTTACTGTTAAAATTGTGGCCGTATGGGTGATGACCGGAATTTGACCTTTTGTTTAACCTTGAACTTGGACTTGACCTTGACCTTCGACCTCAATATGCATTAATTAGCGTGGATTTTCATACACTTGAATAAGATTCAATTTTGAGGTCTCTCTGGCAACGATATCCAAACGTATGAGTGATTATTTGATTTGGACATTTTGCTTGACCGTGACCTTGACCTTTGACCTTGGCCTTCCAAAATTTAATAATTTCCAGCTTTTTACATAAAAGTTAATCCCTGCAAATTTCATTACCCTACGACTATAATTGAGGCCAGGAAGCTGTTCACAAACAAACACACACACAAACAAACAAAAACAAACAGGGTAAAACATAACCTCCCTCCAACTTTGTTGACGTAGGTAATAAGTGGAACAGACTTTCGATTCAATGTACAGACCTTATTTCCATATCAATCGTTATACATAAAAATAAAATCTGCTCATTATTCAAAAATAAACGATGCAATGATTATTCAGTATTTATATATTTTTATTTGATTACTTAAACAGGAATTATTTGTTGAGTAAACTCTGTATTAATCAGTAAACGATGGACTCCGACTATGTTTGGAAATGTGTATCGACAAATCTAAAAATATTAAATGAATTGCGAGCCTAAATATAATTCACAAAGACAGGTATTTGTGGCTTAAATTTATTTCACAAATAAAAGGATTTGCGGCCAAAAAATAATTCACAAATGGATTTGGGGCCTAAATATAATTCATAAAGTGATTTGGGGCCTAAATATAATTCATAAAGTGATTTGGGGCCTAAATATAATTCACAAATAAATGGATTTGAGGCCTAAATAAAGTTTACAACTAAAGGGATTTAAGCCTTAAGTATAATTCACAACTAAAGGGATTTTCAGCCTAAATATAATTTACACCTAAAGGGATCTGTTGACTAAATTTAACTCACAAATAAAAGGATTTGGGGCCTAAATATAATTCATGACCAAGATGATTAAATAGAGCAAGCTAAATAATGTTCCTGACCATAATGTAAGAAGTAACATGAAAAATTAAACTAATATTTACCAGAGGCTTTAGTCTATACTGAACTTACACATCTTTAGATACGAGCTTGTAAAAAAAAAAAAAAAGAAAAAAAAAAAACTTCAGTGTACATAATTATAAAGCATTTCCTGTACCTTAAAATGTACATATCCCTTGTGCACTGCTATTTAACACTTTCGGGGGTAATCAACAGACAAAGTTTTTATTTATAGTAAATATCTAAATGCCAGGCAGTAATTTATGTATGGTTACTACTGCATTACCCTTTCATGTAATACTAAACATATTATATAATCATGATATAAAGACTTTTAAAGTGTTAGAAACTATGAATTTATAGCTTTATCAGAGAGAGAGAGAGAGAGAGAGAGAGAGAGAGAGAGAGAGAGAGAGAGAGAGAGAGAGAGAGAGAGAGAATTCAAATCCAGAGAGACACTAAAAAATAAGTTATAAGAATTCACAACTATTAAAAATTATGAACTTAAAGCTTATGAGAGAGAGAGAGAGAGAGAGAGAGAGAGAGAGAGAGAGAGAGAGAGAGAGAGAGAGAGAAAGAGAGAGAGAGAGAGAGAGAGAGAGAATTTTAATCTTATCCAGAGAAACACTAAAGAATAAGTTCTAAGAATTCACATACAGTTGTTTTTGTGTCTTGTTTCCAGAACAGAATATTCTGGGGGAAATATTCAGCCAGTCCTTCCATTAATGTCTCTTTCTGTAATCCTTAAGGGATTCCAGATCTCTCGTTGGAGCAAGCGAAACAAAATGCTTGCAAATTGGCAGGTTAAAAAAAAAGACAATAGAGTTTGAGTTTTGAATTTGGCGACCAAAGGGAAGAAGAAGACCGAGTGTATTTTGTTTTGTTTTGATGAGAGGAATGTTCACTAAGAGGAATGTTCATTTGAGAGGAAGGTTTACTAGTAAGGAAGGGTCACTAGTGAAGAAGGTTCAATAGTGAAGAAGGTTCACTAAGAGGAAAGTTCATTTGAGAGGAAGGTTCATTAAGAGGAAGATTCATTTGAGAGGAAGGTTCACGAAGAGGAAGGTTCATTTGAGAGAAAGGTTCACTAGTGAGGATGGTTCACTGGTAAAAAAGGTTCAATCTTGAAGAAGGTTCCCTAGTGAAGAAGGTTCACTAGTGAGGAATGTTCACTAGTGAGGAAGGTTCACTAGTGAATAAGGTTTAATCGCTAAGAAGGTTCGATAGTGAAGAAGGTTCACTAGTGAGGAAGGTTCATTTGAGAGGAATATTCACTAACAAAGAAGGTTCACTTACGGGGAAGGTTCACTAGTGAGTAAGCTTCACTAGTGAAGAAGGTTCACTAATGATGAAGGTTCACTAGTGAGGAAGGTTCACTAGTGTGGAAGGTTCATTTTCGAAATAGGTTCACTAGTGGAAAAGGTTCAATATTGAAGAAGGTGCACTTAAGAGGAAGGTGCACTTGCGAAGAATGGTCACTAGTGAGGAAGGATCAATAGTGACTAATATTCTCTAATGAATAAGGTTGAAAAGGTTCAATTGTGAGGAAGGTTCACTAGTGAGGAAGGTTCAGTAGTTAAGAAGGTTCGCTAGCGAAGAAGGTTCATTGGCCAGGAAGGCTCACTGGCCAGGAAGGCTCACTTGCAAGGAAGTTTCATTAGTGAGAAAGGTTCACTAGTGAGAATATGGTCTTCGACTAAATATTTGAAACCAATGAATATTGCATTTTGATACATATTTTTGGTACAGAATATTCAGAAGTCAGCAATAAGAAACAGATTGGTTGATTGGTTGCAAAGTCTTTGGCGTTACAGCCATCAAGATCATGGACACTAATTAGCAAAAGAGAAACACATAGATGAAGTTAGTAATCTCTACAGCTAATCTAAAATCGCTACAGCTAACCTCAAAGTTCCAACTATATGTAATTATAGCAAAGAGAAATACGAATGAGCAAATAAATAATTGAAAGCTAGCTGTGGAAATTTTAATTTTCCTGTTGGAACCTTAATTTTTACAGATTTGAAACCAAATAATTGAACTTCATCTTACATACAAAATCTGGAAATCACTCTTATCTTCTGCTTTCCCTCACTCGTATAACCTTTCTTAAACAAAAGATCCTTTTGCTCTGAAAAAGATGTAAGAAAATAAGAGTAGAATTTGTGGAATCTTGGGATCTAAGT
>NC_090756.1:10413755-10421255 GCF_036898095.1 Palaemon carinicauda | reverse complement strand
AATAGTTGCTCTTCAACATATAAAAATTTCTGATTAAGAATTACTTTCGTTAGCATTAAATATATAAAATTAACAATTCATTTTCTCAAGTTCTATAGATGAGCCTTGCATATAAAAAAGAAATCAATTTTAAATCATTAATCTGTTTTTTATAATCTATGTGTAAGGGTTGAAATAAAACCTAATTTAGGGAATAGAATTGATTTTGTCCGGGCTATTGAAAAAACGAGCGCTCCATTTAGACCATAGTAAAAGAATAACCTTCTTATTTAGACAACACCATTAGAAGTGTTTCGTTGATTAAGCCGTCAATCAACAGAAATCTTTGATTCAGACTACAATCAGAATAAAAGTTCTTTTAAGACCATATTGAAAAGAATGGTATTCAGACCACAATCAGAAAAAGTCTTTTACTCAGACACTATACAAAAGGACTGTATTCAGACCATGTTAATGTTATTCGCATCATTTATCTTTTTCATTACTTCCTTTCCACACTGGGCTATTTTTCCCTATTGGAGCCCTTGGGGCTTATAGCATCTTGCATTTCCAACTAGGGCTGTACCTTGGCTAGTAATAATAATAATAATAATAATAATAATAATAATACAAGCGTGATATAGAGACCTCATCCGGAGGGCGCATTTCATTCACACCGTAATCTGAGAGCGAGTTCCATTCACAACCCCTGTTTGGCTCTTCTTCTTCTTCTTCTTCTTCTACAGATTGACGACAACCTCTCTCACGTCTCACCTGAGAACTCATAAGCGACACCTGACGACTTCACCCGAATAGAATATAAGAAGTTAATGCTCTTCCATAACATCATAAACTCCGAGGAAAAAAGATTAGTAAGAGAGATAATTGAGGATCAGTTGAAGAACCCGTATGGGAAGTGCTGGAGCAAGAGCGTAGAAGAAATCTGCAGTAAATATGGGATGGAAGTGGAAGAAATAAGAAGTTGGGGGAAAAGGACCCTGAAAAAAAGAAATCAAGAAAGGAATTATAGAAAAAATAGAAGAAAACTATTGAAGAAAAAAAGAAAATAATGAAAAAATTAAGATTTATTAAAGGAAATGGCCCTATGCCTTATATCAGAGAAATGTATCTGGATAAGGCATCCCTTGTGATGAAAGCAAGATTAAATATGCTCAACTTAAAAGCAAATTTCAGGGGAAAATATGATGACAATTTGTGTGATCTATGCAAAGAGGAAGAAGACACCACCGAACATTTATTTTTATGCCCAAAGTTAGAACAGCTAAAGAATGTAGAAATAAGTTTAGGTATGCTAAAAAATCCTAGCAGGGATCTGGCTGCATTTATAGATAGGGCAATGAATATAAAAGAAGAGTTTAGGAAGCCCAAACTGATTACCACAACAGGTTGCCAAAACTGATGATAGCAAGGTGTTATCGTATCCAATTTCAAAGTATAAGGGAATAAAAGTAAAGATTGTGAACCTCATTATGATATTAATTTATTTAAGGCACAGATGATATAAACTTAATAATAAGAATAAGCTTAGAAGCTTTGCACCTATCTATAAAGAGATAGAGTGCCCGCAAACTTATTTTGCGGAGTGAGCAATAAGGAACCAGGAACCAGGAACCAGGACGTGTGTGGAGCCACAGCAAAGCCTCCGTCCCTCTGGCATGGCTTTGAAGGGAGGTGGTCTCTATACAAAGCAAAGCAAAGCAGAGCAGAGCGTGGGAAGCAGACCTGTGTTTGTATTCAAAGTCAGACAGGGGAAGGGTGAGCAAGAGGGCATGAGGCGAATGGCAGCTTACGTCTCTAAGAAGACTTACGTTCATAGAAGAGAGAGAGAGAGAGAGAGAGAGAGAGAGAGAGAGAGAGAGAGAGAGAGAGCTATTTCACCATACCACTTTAATAACATTTGAAGAGAATGATTTAATCTCCTGGTTTCTAAGTGTGACTTTTAAGAGTGAGCCTACCACACCTTGACCACCATGGCTACCCAAAATTTATACATTACGTAATTGAATAAATAAAGAAAAACAAATAAAAAAATAAATTCCTACAGTTCCTTAAATAAAATTCGGTGCGAGTTTTCCTTTTCTTCGTGATGGTTTCTTTAACAAAAAATCTGCGAAAATCACCCAACCTCATTTCCCATCGGTTGATGTAAAATTGATGCTAAATAATCCTCTCACATTTGACAATTTTTCTAAGATACATTGAGTCCTATTGTGTCCTCTGGTGCAGTGTACAGATAGATATATTTCCCCGAAGTGTAACAATGGGACCTATGTATACCACGAGTTTGTTGAAGGTCAGAATTGAATCCCCTAGGCCTAGCAGGATGAGCTTTCAAACGGGTTGCAGAATATCCAGCCCAGAACACTCAACTATTTTCAATAATGCTAAAATGTGTGAATTAAATATTGACAGCAATGATCTTAACATTCTAGGTCAAGTATCAAATTACCATGACTTGCACATTCTTGAGTCGATGATGATTAAACGACTTGCTCCCACCTTAACCACCTAAGTTTCCTCCATTCATTTATATATATATATATATATATATGTATATATATATATATGTATATATATATATATATATATATGTGTGTGTATATATATATATATATATATGTATATATACATATATATATGTGTATATGTATATATATACATATATATATGTGTGTTATATGTATATGTATATATATATATATGTGTGTATATGTATATGTATATATATATATATATGTGTGTGTATATATATATATATATATATATGTATATATATGTGTATATATATATATATATATATATGTATATATATATATGTGTGTATATGTATATTTATATATATGTATACATATATATATATATATATATATACACACTCATAATTATATCATCAGCTGTTACTAGTCCACTGCAGGCAAAAAGCCTTAGACATGTCCTACACGCGTCTGTCTATGGACTTTCCATGCCAGTCTATATCAATTTCTTTTCCATGCATGTTAGAATATCCTCTATTTTCGTTCGCTGTCGTGCCCATGTTACTATTTTTCTGTCTCTGTATTATTCGCAACATTATTCTTTCCTAACTTATGTTCTAAGGCTTTAATAAGGCTCCAAGTTTATGAGGTATAATTTAAAACTGGTAGGACCATCTGATTAAATACTTTTCCTTTTAGAGAAAGTGGAAATTTACTTTTCATAATCTCATTCTATTAACCAAAAGTTCTCCACCCCATTCTTATCCTTCTTTTGATTTCGTTCATTTGTTGTTATCTATTAATCTAAGTAATAGATTCTGTACCTGATAGTTAGTTATCTTCTGCTGGTTGCAGGTAGGACAGCGGAGGGTAGTAGGGGTAACACCCGCATCCATGGATGACTTTGATCTTTTGTTCAAAAGGTTCATCCTTTAAAAACGCCAAGTCATACAAAACTCGATGTTGAGAGAGAGAGAGAGAGAGAGAGAGAGAGAGAGAGAGAGAGAGAGATGCATTCAAAACTCAATCTTTAGAGCAGCTTATCTAAAACATCAGCAGGTATTCCCTTGTTCCTCCAGGTCCCCCAAGAGTTGTTACTCTGGCTATCTAATTTTTTTACGATGGCTAAATTGCAGTAATTGTTTCGCTTTTTTAATAGAGCGTCTATACTGATATCTTGTATTATTATTATTGATTTATGCAATACTATTTGTTTTGGTGTGGTCCCTTGCAAGAGGATTGTACTTGGTCGTTCAAAACAAATTTTAACGACAACAACAACAACAGCGACAACAGCAACAGCGACAACAACAACAACAACAAAAACAAACAATGAAAATTATAATGAAAATGGATATCCACATATAATTTCATGTGAATTCGAAATGAGTTCTTACCTCATATCAGTATGGAACGATACTCAGCTGGTGCGGGTGCAGCTTCGCCAGGTAATTCTTAAAGTGTGTCTGTATTTATGATCTACCTTCTTTTATGGCTTTTGTTAGATTGGTTGGTTGATCTGTTTTGTTTGTTTTTGATATCATCTCCTCCCCCTGAAAAACAAATTAGTAACATTTATTTTTCCTGTAACCCTGAATCGAAAGCCAATAATAATAATAATAATAATAATAATAATAATAATAATAATAATAATAATAATAATAATAATAATAATGTTAAAGAAAAATCTCAAGAATCAACTCCTTCATGAGGACAGTAATAATAATGGAGGTGATTTCGTATACAATATCACATCATTTAACAATTAATCTTAGAAACTGGTCTTCCATTAAAAGTTTACACAAACATTTTAAATCGAATAGTTATAATTTTTCATGCATGGTTAAAAAATGATCCTGGTTTGATTATGACAAAATTAACTAAATTCAATTATACAAGGAAAATCCTCTTTTTAGTTACGTCAATCAAATTCAATATTCCATTTGATTTGAATCTATTGTAATCAGAGATTAATAATTATCAAAACTATATCTAATGATTTTTTGTTCTTTATTCATCATTAGAATATCCGATAATATATTCCCCAAAATATACATGGAGCTCAAAAAAAAAAAAAACGTCTCTGGATTTTCCAGTTATCAATTAAAATCGTATGACTCTTGAGGTAATGAGTTTGATGAATATTAATGAGATCTGGTGATGTCTGAAAAAGGTTGATGTCAGAGATTCGACATTGGCGAATTGAGGGAGAAGTTGACATGAACCTTATTCTGGATTCGCTTTGCAATTTAGTCACGGTATGTTAGATATAGGATTAGATGTCATTTTAGATGTTCTAATAGATATTATAAGATTGAATTAATCAAGATGAAACTTTGCAGTAAAAACGGTAAAAACTTCTGGAATAAATTTTCCCATGTATTTACCGTTTTAAAAACGGATATATTGACGTAAAGGAGTGATATTACGGTCACTAATCCGTAAAGATAATGATAAAGTAGGGTAAACATTACGGTCGCCTATATTTTACTGAAATACGGCTGAGAACAGTATATTTTTACCTGATGATTTCCGAATAAAATTAAGTTTTTTCTTTTAACAGTGTGTAATATTAGATATTATGTTAGATATAATTTTAGGCATTCTAATAGATATCATAAGAATAAATTAATCAAGATAAATATATCAACAAACTAGTATCATTAACTTTTTAATTTTCTTATTGTTATGGTATTTTTGTTATTAGTAAAAATATTGATGTTCCATTAATATTATAATTTTATTATTGTTATTCTCTTGTAATTCATGACTAATGTATTTTGATACATCGCTCCTTCTTATTGTAATATTATAACAACTTTAACAATTTCATTATTTTGTTTTTACATACAATTGTCTATTACCAAATCATATATCATGTAAATTCGTATTACCAGTAATTATATTGTTATTATCATTATTAGAAGCGTAATAAACGAAAGCAAATCCATCCTCTCTCTCTCTCTCTATCTCTCTCTCTCTCTCTCCTCTCTCTCTCTCTCTCTCTCTCTCTCTCTCTCTCTCTCTCAGCTAATAATCCACTGTACGTTGAATTTTCAATGATTCAATTGAATACCAAAAACGTCAGTTGGGTCTCTCTCTCTCTCTCTCTCTCTCTCTCTCTCTCTCTCTCTCAGCTAATAATCCACTGACGTTGAATTTTTAATGATTCAATTGAATACCAAAAACGTCAATTGGGTCTCTCTCTCTCTCTCTCTCTCTCTCTCTCTCTCTCTCTCTCTCAGCTAATTAAAGCCCTTTTCTCTATTCTGTAGCATCTTATCCATTCAAAACGCAAATGATGCCATATGGCGTTCCCTCTATTTCTCGCTTAACCGCCAACAAATGCTCTCGAGATCAGAATTGGTTTGTAATTGAAAAACGATGTTGCTAATTAAAGTGCTAATTACGCTTCCTAGGCCCAAGGCCAATGGATCAGCACTTAACGACACTGGGATTGGTAAACACATCAGCCGATACCCCCACCCCCGGGGGGAGGGGGGGGGGGTTAGGAGAGGGGGGAGGGTAGGAGAGGGGGGAGGGTAGGAGAGGGGGGAGGGAGTCTCAATAGGGAATAAAAAGTCATTTGTTGAAAACAGCTCAAGTTTGATCAGCCAAAATGAAAAAGAAAATCAAAGTTAATCTTTGTGGGATTTTATTCAATAAATACTATTCTTTTAATCAGATAGAATTAAATGTATTCATTATTGTATTATTAATTTTTTTTATCTTTTTATAAATATCTTTTGTTTTTGCTCTTATTTTGACTTCATGTACAGCTGTATTCATTAGTGTTAGGACCCATCTATCTGAGTTGAGTCTGGTCAGTACTTGGATGGGTGACCAGTAAGGTATTGATGTAGCAACTCAGTGCTATCAACTTGGCTTTGAACTATCAAAAAACATTTCCTTTTAGATGAGATGGAAAGTAGATAGAATTAATAATATATTTTATGTAATCTAGAAAAAGGACATTTATATAAATTTTTAGATTATAACAATAATCATAGCATGAATTGTTGATTACTCGCAACATGTTAAACCCCTAAAACTCTTCATGAAATAGAAATAATTAATAACAAGATGAAATGTCTCTGTAAAACTTTCATAACCAAATTATTCACAAATTCTGTGGTATTGTGTCCGAGCCAAGATTGAAAAGGATTAGTAACATTTATTCTAAATAATTTCCATTTCTATTTTCCTTTTGAAAATGAGAATCGCAAAACCTGGATTACCATTTTTTATTCAAAAGGGAAAACTGTTTCATGCATTGTATACCCCCACCCCTCTCTCTCTCTCTCTCTCTCTCTCTCTCTCTCTCTCTCTCTCCAAAGAATCATGAAATTCAGCACACGAGATCTGAAAAGGTGATCTCTTCATAAGCTGATAACAAAAAAGGAGAACATTTTCCGTTGTGTTCTAGAGCAAACACAAACTTGCTTGAGAATAAAGGTTCAGTAGTTTCAAATGCAAAGAACAATTCAAATTCTGTTCGTCCGTCCATTTAGTTAAATGTATTAAAGGGAATCTTTCATTTAAGAATGGAAAGCATAAATTGTACTGTGCAAAAGGTACATAAAGGATATGAAAAAAGAGGTGGGTTTGTTGATGGTATACCAGGATATTTTTGTTTGTGTTGGTAATGGTGAAACATGACGTATTTGTCTGGAGGAAGTTTCTGCTCTTCAAGGTACGCTAAGAGATATAAAAGATTTGTGTTGAAGGTGGTAATATATATGTATGTATGTATATATATATATATATATATATATATATTTATATATATAAATATATATAGAGTATATATAAACAGTAATTTTACATATATGTATACAGTATATATATATATATGTATATATATATAAATATGCATATATATATATATATATATATGTGTATGTATATATATATGCATATATATATATATATATATGTATGTATATATGTGTAAGTATATATATGCAAATATATATATAATATATATATATATCTATATATATATATATATATACAGCATATACAG
>NC_090756.1:10394931-10413255 GCF_036898095.1 Palaemon carinicauda | reverse complement strand
TCCTTTTTGCGTAGCTTAACAACTCGGTGTTTTTTTCCTGTTTTTCTCGCAAATCTTGGATTTATTCAACTTTTCATGGCTTCTTCGTCTTCGTTGACCTCGGATAAGTTGAGTATAGTGTCTGTTATGTATAAATGTAGGCTCTTGGTAAAATTTTGAGTGATTAATAGGATTAATCTTTGATACAAGAGCCGTAGCCTACCAGAGGTGTCCTGGACACTGTCACTCGCTAGGTATAAATTAGTTAGTCAGAGTGACATTCCTGGTTGTTTTGCTTAATAAAATTTAGCTATTTAGCTTTACATAGGATTTCCTTTCGTGCTTAGTATTATTTGGCGAAGTATTCGCCATTCTGGCCTACGCTAGGCCATGTAGCCTAGTCGTTTGGTCCTAGTACTTAATGCATGATTATGGTTTTTCCGAGTGTAATTAAAATTTTATTGAAGCTTTAGGCTATATTTTATACATTTTAGACTGTGTGGAATATTTCCAAGATTGTATACGTGAGAGTTTCGGTGAATTAGGTAATCGATTCTCTTGGTGCCTAGGCTAATTGCTTATGGAGCCTTAGTATACTTTATCATACTCCCCGGTTGCTTTCTTTTCTTCGGAGAAGGTATGCAATCCCTTTCCCTCTGTTTAAGCCTTGGCTTATCCCTAAGTGGTTTTTTCCGAATTTATTTTCGATAAAACTATACTAGGGTGTTACTGTACCTTCCTGTTCCTGCTGAGTCTGGTTCAAAGAGGGACAGAACAACAGAGTTTTTAGTCTGAGTCCGTGTTGTTTGGCTTGGGGCAGAGTCTCCCTCGCTGACCTAACACTTACAAAGGGAGCTGAGCTCCTTAGGTCACTGTCGAAGGTTTCTGTAGTTATGATTCCTTCTTGTGTGATCGACCAGACTAAGTCCTGTTGCTGTTCTCGGGGAGGATAAATCTTCCCTTGGGAGTTGCAACGCCTTCCTTGCTTTGGTGCTCTGGAAGCTGGCAGGTATTATACTACTGCGCTGGCCCTTTCCCTTAGATCTCCCTTAGGCTAAGACAGAGTTCTTGGCTGCGGGTGATCTGTCACTAAAGCAAGGTTGGCAGGACCCTCTTGTCCCTTCCCCCTCTACTCCGTAATGGCCTAGCCATTACTGTACTGTACCTTGCCGGCCGGCAGAGCTGGCCGGCAGGGGTATTACTGTACCATATGTCATTCTACTTCTGGACCTAGTATAGGTTGGGATATGGATTGACTAAGCCCATTGCCGGCCGGCAGAGACGCTGGACGGCAAGGGTCTTATGTTTTCGAGTGCTGCCCGGACCTCTCTTGGTCCCTCATCCATGCCTGCCGGCAGAGCCGGACGGCATTGGTCAAGGAAGCCTGAATTAAGTTTCTCCCCTTCCTTATATGCACTCTTTCGGTTGCCGGGCTTGGGGGGTTGTGTACACTCTTATCCCGGCATCCATTCTATTTTCTTCTAGTGCTGTACCTGTCCCGGCAGCCGGCCTATGAGGCCGGCTGCCGGCCTATGAGGCCGGCAGCCGGGCAGGGGTAGTCTTCTGGTTCTTTTGCTGCCGGCTGGCATCGGTCTTGTACCTTTGCCGGCCGGCTTATGTCAGTCCTTGTCTGCCGGTCACCAAGAGTGTGGCCGGCAGCTGGGTACTACCTGGCTGTTGCTGGCCGGCAGCTGCTGCCGCCGGCACAGGCATTTGAACCAGAGGGCTGCCGCCCTATAGCTGTTAAGTAGTATACTTTAAAGCTAATTGTGGTGTGTGCCGGCCGGCAAAGGCAGGCCGGCACACATCCTCCTATACTGTACTAGTATTCTTCTGTATAGCATATACAGTAAGAAGAAAACTATAGTAAAAGTTTAGGTACAGCACTGTATCTTCTAACACTATTGTGTTTTCTTACACAGCCCTTTGCTGTTGCCCTCAGACAGGAAGCAGAGTTCTTCCCCGTCTATTATCCAGGATTTTTAAAAATCATTGCCTAGGTGTGAGCTCCACCTGTTTCCTCTGGAAACTTGCATTGGTTACTCTAGTAGAGATAAACCATTTTTGATTTTATTATCCGGAAGGCTGCAACAATGGGTTGTGAGGGAAACACAAGTGTGTGTCTTTCATTTATGAATTGTTATGCTATAATATGCATATCCAGTGATACATAGTTCACTTGATACTCATGGAAATTTCTTCTCTTTACAGGAGGACCCTCCGAAGTGCGGAAATGTTTTCTGCAATGTCCGCAGCAAGAACCTCTGCGGACATGAGTGTTGTAGGAGACACGCAGCATGCGCTGTCTCCAAGGATGATCTCCAGTATTGGGACCCTCAGGTATGTACTGTATGCACTAACCTGATTACTGAGGCTTTTGATTCCCCTAGAACGGCGGAATCAAGGGATATAGCTAGGGAAAAGCTTCGTACTTGGGTAAGGGGCTTCAAGAAGAACACCTCTGGCCCTTATCTTCCAAGTGAGAAGATGAGGGCGTATCTTTTTCCCCAGGCATCAGCTGAGGCAGTGATTCCCCAGCCTCAAGAGGAGATCCTTCAAGATCAAGTCCAGGTGGACGAGGAAGTCGCAGATGCGATGCAAGACATCCAGTTGTGTGACAGGATGTCTGACCTGGACGATCGTTTGGAAGAAGACCTCCTGGCAGAAGGTCAGGATCAAGTTCAAACCCCGGATGTCGTAGAGGATGAGGTCGACGAGGTGTCGGCTACTCCGGTTCAGATGCCGGAGCCTATCCCCTCAACATCGGCTGGCCTCCCAGTAGAACTGGGACAGGCCCTCTCTTCGATTGTTGGAATGATCCAACAAATGCAGAAGGAGAATCAGGAGAAGGCGGCTGCAATGGAACTGCGTATGCAGTCCCTGGCAGAATCACATGGGCCCCGGAAAAGGCTCAATGTGAAAGACCTTCCCATATGCTCAGATGCTAACCCATGGAGGTATGCTGAGCACATGCCGATGACGACTGGAAAGATCGTCATTTCGGATAAGCTGGGTTCAGTTCCCTAGAGGAGGTAGAATTCTGGCCCAGCAAGGCATCATATCCGGACTGCTATGTCCGGCTGAGAAAAGAACCAGCTTCAAGGGAGGAGACAGAGCCGAAGGAGGTCATTGTTATGGACCACGCTAAGGCTCAAGCCCTACTTTCATCCTCGATGAAAGAGAGGGGCTTCTCGAATTCGAAGGTAGCTGCATTGAGCAAGAAGCTCCCTTCGTTTGTGTCCTCTCCTGATAGAGCCTTCCCCTTTTTACAGAAAGGGTTTGCGGCTGTCCTAAAGGCAGTCGAGGCCGGCAAGCCTTGCCCCTCCCTGGAGGAGTGTAAACCCTTGTCGCTGGCTCTACCTATGGACCACAAAGACTGGAAGGATGTCCATCTAACATTCTCAGTGGGAAAGTTGGAGGCTGATATTGCCGGACGGCAATTCGGCGAGGACCTCCCCAAGCTGTCCGAATCTCTTTTACGAAGAGAGTTCGAGACAAAAGAAAGACTGGCTGCCTCAATGTCTCATCAGACTACTCTCGAGACGATGGCAAGTGACCCCAAGGTCCATGAAATGTTCATGGTAGTGGCTAAGTCTCACTTAGCCACAGTGACGAAGGACCTTTATAACTTCGTCAAGGCAAGGAGAGCTTGTAGGGAGTTCGTGTTCACCGGGGCTTCGGTGAGACACGAGCCAAGGAAGTTAATCTCCTCCAACATTTGGGGAAAAGACCTTTTCCCTACCGATGTGGTCAAAGAGGTTG
The DNA here is from genome assembly GCF_036898095.1 of Palaemon carinicauda. NCBI lineage: Eukaryota > Metazoa > Arthropoda > Malacostraca > Decapoda > Palaemonidae > Palaemon > Palaemon carinicauda. The sequence goes on along the minus strand of NC_090756.1, from coordinate 10,409,514 downwards.
TTGATAAGGCCGCCGTGGAGAATAGAAATCTTCTCCAGAAGTGGGGCCTGGCTATCAAAAGAAAATCTTCCCCGGATGAGGGTCCTCAACCAAAGAGGAAGAATATGAAGACTAGGCTACCATCTCGGCCAGCCAAGCCTTATAGACAGCAACAGCAACTGCAATTGCCTTTGCCTCCAGTGCCCCAGATGGTGGCACAAACCCCGACTGCCTTTCAGTGGGTACCCCAGGCGGTGCCAGGTCAGTCAACCACATTCGCCCCAACGTTCGAAGGACAGTCTTCTTCCTTTCGTGCAAAACCTAGAGGAGCAGCCAGAGGCTTCGTCTAGGCGCCCCTCAAGGGGAAGGGGATTCAGAGGTGGTCGTGGTCAGGGAGGCAAGACCTCAGGACGGCGAGTCCAAGTGAAATGATACCGGTAGGAGGGAGACTGATGAAATTTTGGGATCGCTGGACCTTCGATCCCTGGGCCCAAAGCCTACTCAAGAATGGACTGGGTTGGAGCTGGTACAGCACTCCACCCCCATGCCTTCGGTTTTTCCAACACTCCACCCCCATTTTGGAGGAGTACGTTCAAGAACTGTTGGAGAAAAATGTGATCCGAAAGGTGAAGTCCATCAAATTCCAAGGGAGGCTGTTTTGTGTTCCCAAGAAAGACTCGGAAAAGCTCAGAGTCATTCTGGACTTGTCACCACTCAACAAGTTCATAGTGAATTGCAAATTCAAGATGCTAACACTGCAACACATAAGGACCTTACTGCCCAAGAGGGCATACTCAGTCTCTATAGACTTGTCAGACGCCTATTGGCACATTCCAATCAGCCGTCGACTCTCCCCCTACCTAGGGTTCAGGCTACAACGAAAACTGTACGCCTTCAGAGCCATGCCATTCGGGCTAAACATAGCCCCAAGGATTTTCACGAAGCTTGCGAGCGCAGCTCTCAAACAATTACGCCTAAAGGGAATTCAGGTAGTAGCCTACCTGGACGACTGGCTGGTGTGGGCAGCATCCGAGACCGAATGCTTGCAAGCTTCCAGTCAGGTGATCCAGTTCCTAGAGTACCTAGGCTTCAAGATCAACAAGAAAAAGTCTCGACTTTCTCCATCCAAAAGTTCCAGTGGCTGGGAATCCACTGGGACCTTTTGTCACACAGTTTCTCCATCCCAATGAAGAAAAGGAAGGAGATAGCGGGCTCTGTCAAGAGACTTCTAGATTCCGAAAGGATATCAAGACGCGAACAGGAGAGGGTACTAGGCTCTCTCCAGTTTGCTTCAGTGACAGACCCAGTGCTAAGAGCACAGCTAAAGGATGCAACCGGAGTTTGGAGAAGGTATGCATCAAACGCGCGAAGAGACCTGAGAAGACCAGTGCCGCCTCGGCTACGTACTCTTCTCAGACCTTGGTCCCAAGCCAGACATCTAAAGAAGTCTGTTCTTCTTCAGCCACCTCCCCCGTCGTTGACGATTCACTCAGGACGCCTCAAAGGAGGGATGGGGAGGTCACTCTCATCGGAAAAAAGTCCAGGGGACTTGGTCCAAGCTATTCAGGACCTTTCATATAAACTTTCTAGAAGCTATGGCAGTGCTCCTTACCTTAAAGAAAGTCTCCCCGCGTCACTCGATCCACATAAGATTGGTGACAGACAGCGAGGTGGTTGTGAGATGCTTGAATCGACAAGGGTCGAGGTCACCACCTCTCAACCAAGTGATGTTAGCCATTTTCCGATTGGCGGAAAAGAAGAAGTGGTACCTGTCGGCAGTTCACCTTCAAGGAGTCCGCAATGTGACAGCGGACGCTCTATCCAGGTTCACACCGATAGAGTCGGAATGGTCCTTAGACGCAGGATCATTTTCCTTCATTCTGAATCAAGTCCCAGAACTGCAAATAGACCTCTTTGCGACGAAAGACAACAAGAAGTTGCCCCTGTACGTGTCCCCGTACGAGGACCCCTTAGCGGAAGCAGTGGACGCAATGTCCCTCGACTGGAACAGATGGTCCAGGATTTATCTGTTCCCTCCTCACAACCTTCTGTTGAGGGTCCTCAACAAACTGAGATCCTTCAAGGGAGTAGCGGCAATAGTGGCCCACAAGTGGGCGAACAGCATGTGGTTCCCCTTGGCGTTGGAACTACAGATGAAGTTCGTGCCGCTACCACACATCCAGTTCTGACCCAGCGAGTCCAGAAGTCGACTGTCTGCGCTTCATTACAGAAAACCCAGACCCTGCAGCTCATGATTTTCTCGCCCTAGCGGTGAGAAAGCGCTTCGGGATTTCGAAAGCCAGCATAGACTTCCTAGAGGAATACAAGTGCAAATCGACTAGAAGGCAATATGAGTCATCTTGGAGAAAATGGGTGGCCTTTGTAAAGGCAAAGAATCCGCAGGAGATCTCAACAGATTTCTGCTTATCTTTCTTCATCCATCTCCATGGCCAAGGATTGGCAGCTAACACGATTTCAGTGTGTAAATCGGCTTTGATGAGACCCATTTTATTTGCCTTCCAGATCGACCTAGGTAACGAGATCTTTAATAAAGTTCCGAAAGCCTGCGCTAGGCTCAGACCTTCAGCACCTCCAAAGCCCATCTCATGGTCTTTAGACAAAGTTCTTCATTTCGCCTCCTTGTTGAGCAATGAAGAATGTGCGTTAAAGGATTTGACGCAAAAAGTTATTTTCCTATTTGCACTCGCGTCCGGGGCCAGGGTTAGTGAAATCGTAGCCCCTCTCGAGAGAGGCAGGTCGTGTTCAGTTCCTGGATGGGGGGGAGCTGAACCTGTTTCCGGATCCTACGTTTCTCGCCAAGAATGAGTTACCCACCAACAGGTGGGGTCCCTGGAGAATCTGTCCTCTGAAAGAAGATGCATCTCTATGTCCAGTAGAATGCCTAAAGGTCTATCTTCGTAGAACTTCAGACTTCAAGGGTAGTCAACTATTCAGGGGAGAAACATCAGGCTCAAATTTATCTCTGAATCAACTCAGAGCGAAAATGACATATTTTATTCGCAGAGCGGATCCTGACAGTACACCCGCAGGTCACGATCCGAGGAAAGTTGCCTCATCCCTAAATTTCTTTAATTGTATGGATTTTGAACATCTCCGTTCATACACGGGCTGGAAGTCTTCCAGGGTGTTCTTTCGCCACTATGCGAAGCAAGTAGAGGAACTTAAGAGATCTGTGGTAGCAGTGGGTCGTGTAGTTAACCCTACTGTTTAACTCTGCGAGGAACAGTGGTCTTAATTGGGGACGATTAAGTCCAGGGTGAGTGTGTAGGTACATACTGTACTACAAACTAAATGAGGGCACCAAGTGCCCATATAGACTGTTCCTTCCTTCAAAGGTGAACCTTGCATAAGTTCAGACATGTGTGCCAAGCGTTTCTAACGCTAATGTGATTGATTTGTAATACAGATTTTTTATGACTTGATACCTTGGTATCTCATTAAAGTGGTGTTTAATGGTTTTTCTTTCAGATAAACAAGTTCTGTTTACTATCATACTTATGCTTAAAGTTTTGGGTTACCCTCTTTTATATAAATATATGATATTTGTTGTTAACCTGTCTGTTTATTATCTGTCAATAAACTTGTTCTTGAGAACCTTGCGTCTCTTTCACCTGTGTCAATTTATTGGTATAATTGAGCATTTTAATTCTATGTATCTTATCTGGGATAATTCTGATAGAATTGTTCTGTCTTGCAAGCTATGTTGCATTGGTTTATGTAAGTCCCCTAATGGGAGGACTCCGTCCCATAAAGGGACGAGGGCGGTTTTATTAGTTTCTTCCTATGCGGATATAAACCTTTGTTCAATACAAGTATTGTACGGATGACTGGTCAATATATTGACGCAGTGGTTCTATACAAACTATGCTTTACTTAATATAGGGCGAGACCACTATATTAGCTTGCCTGGTATTCATACATAGATATATGTACTCTTCGAGACTTTCCAGAGTCTAGTAGGACTCTTCCCTGTAGGGGGCAGGAAGCTCTAACATAGTTTATAGTTAGTTGAAAAGATGTATAACGGTAACATCTTAGGTCTCTAGGTCTAGTCGACCGGGAATAAATATCTCCGGGGAGTACGGCACGTTCTGAGAATCCACAGATACAGTAATGCTCTGGTACACTTCCATCAGGACGACATGGCTTGAGCCCAAAAAACGGATTTTGAGCGAAGCGAAAAATCTATTTTTGGGTGAGATAGCCATGTCGTCCTGATGGACCCGCCCTTGCCTTTCTAAGAAAGGGCTGTAGGACCCCTCCCTACATACAGTATCTGTAGCACCTCGTGTACGCTACAAGGAATACAGATGCGCCAGGATTGGCGCCAGGCACGCATACGAATCGGGGGATAGGGAAGCCTTGGGAGCGGCTCCCCTTTTTCTTTCCCGAATTCGTATCTCGTCAATCTCCCTCCTACGAGACGAATCTCTATTCAGGTCGTAGATTGCCATGTGACGTGTCTAGAATACGTCCTCTGATATGTCGCGATATCCCTTTCACGAGGGATACTCGCTCCAGGAGTTAGAATTCTGGTACCTTAAGGTAAATTCTCTGGGAATATCGCCGTAGTTGTAATATACCCTAGGAAGCTACCCTATAGGAACTTCCATCAGGACGACATGGCTATCTCACCCAAAAATAGATTTTTCGCTTCGCTCAAAATCCGTTATATATATATATATATATATATTTATATATATATTATATATCTATACATAAATATATATATATATATATATATACATATACATAAAATATATATATATATATATATACACATACATATACATATGTGTACATACATATACATATGTGTACATACATATACATATGTGTCTGTGTAAGTATATGTGTGTGTAAGTCTGTGTATGGAAAGGGTGTGCATTCATTAAAATATAAGGAATTTTATTAATTTTAATAGATTAATGCCCCAAAAATGTTATCTGCTTCATTTAATCACCAAATATCCTAGAACTGACTGATGCAATAAATCAAATCAACAATCCTTCTCTCCTTCGTCAGGAACAGGCACGGTGTCCGTCGAAGTCTCCGACGTGAACGACGTGCCCCCGCGCTTCTCCCGGTCCGAGTGGACCCTGGACGTGTCCGAGAGGCTGACGCCGGACAATGTCCTGGCCACGCTGACAGTCATCGATCAGGATGTGTCCAATAATTTCACCTTCAGAGTAAGTTCTTCTTCTGTAGTCTTGTGAGGAGTGGCATGCCGTCTCTCTCTCTCTCTCTCTCTCTCTCTGTCTCTCTCTCTCTCTCTCTCTCCAGAAGGATGTGTTGATGGAATGGTAACTATCTCTCTCTCTCTCTCTCTCTCTCTCTCTCTCTCTCTCCAGAAGGATGGGTTAATGTATTGGTGACATTCTCTCTCTCTCTCTCTCTCTCTCTCTCTCTCTCTCTCCAGAAGGATGGTTTGATGGAATGGTAACTCTCTCTCTCTCTCTCTCTCTCTCTCTCCAGAATGATGGGTTGATGGAATGGTAACTCTCTCTCTCTCTCTCTCTCTCTCTCTCTCTCCAGAAGGATGGTTGATGGAATGGTAACTCTCTCTCTCTCTCTCTCTCTCTCTCTCTCTCTCTCTCTCCAGAAGGATGGGTTGATGGAATGGTAACTCTCTCTCTCTCTCTCTCTCTCTCTCTCCAGAAGGATGGGTTGATGGAATGGTAACTCTCTCTCTCTCTCTCTCTCTCTCTCTCTCTCTCTCTCTCCAGAAGGATGGGTTTGATGGAATGGTAACTCTCTCTCTCTCTCTCTCTCTCTCTCTCTCTCTCTCCAGAAGGATGGGTTGATGGAATGGTAACTTTCTCTCTCTCCCTCTCTCTCTCTCTCTCTCTCTCTCTCTCTCTCTCCCCAGAAGGTTGGATTGATGGAATAGTAACCACACACTCTCTCTCTCTCTCTCTCTCTCTCTCTCTCTCCAGAAGGATGAGTTGATGGAATGGTAACATTCTCTCTCTCTCTCTCTCTCTCTCTCTCTCTCTCTCTTCAGAAGGATGAGTTGATGGAATGGTAACATTCTCTCTCTCTCTCTCTCTCTCTCTCTCTCTCTCTCTCTCTCTCTTCAGAAGGATGAGTTGATGGAATGGTAACATTCTCTCTCTCTCTCTCTCTCTCTCTCTCTCTCTCTCTCTCGCCCAGAAGGTTGGGTTGATGGAATAGTAACACACACTCTCTCTCTCTCTCTCTCTCTCTCTCTCTCTCTCCAGAAGGATGAGTTGATGGAAGGGTAACATTCTCTCTCTCTCTCTCTCTCTCTCTCTCTCTATAAGGATGGGTTAATGTAATGGTGACACCTACCCCCCCCTCTCTCTCTCTCTCTCTCTCTCTCTCTCTCTCTCTCTCGCCCCAGAAGGTTGGGTTGATGGAATAGTAACACACTCTCTCTCTCTCTCTCTCTCTCTCTCTCTCTCTCTCTCCAGAAGGATGAGTTGATGGAAGGGTAACATTCTCTCTCTCTCTCTCTCTCTCTCTCTAAGGATGGGTTAATGTAATGGTGACACCTACCCCCCCCCTCTCTCTCTCTCTCTCTCTCTCTCCAGAAGGATGGGTTAAATGTAATGGTGACTCTCTCTCTCTCTCTCTCTCTCTCTCTCTCTCTCTCTCTCCCTCTCTCTCTCTAAAAGGATGGGTTATTGTAATTGTGACAGCTCTCTCTCTCTCTCTCTCTCTCTCTCTCTCTCTCTCTCTACGATTCTAAGATTTTCTATTGAAGTGAAAAGAATTATCTAGATTGGTTAGAGAATTTCCTGTTATTAAAATATATTTTTTATATCGTCCCCACCTGATATATATATATATATATATATACAATTTGGATCTTTTTGTATATGTACTTACGATTTACATAAAGTGATAAGGAATCCGGTAACTGTGAATTTAATTTATAATTTTTTATGTGTAGATTATATAAGTAATCCCGTTATTTTATAATCTTTCATATCCTTTTACAGGATCCTATAAGCATGCATTTTTATTTCCTTCATATGTTTATAGATATTACTATGTAAAATTCTGTTATTCTACAGATTAATTAAATTCAATTTCCTGTTGATTTTTAGACAGGAAATCTTGCTGTTTTTCAATTTTCTCTTAATAATCCTATTCCTTAAATTGGGAACCTATTGATGTATAATATGTATAAATTTTTCACAGTTTTACGTTGGTCAACAGCTGATCCTAATATTCTTAATATTTAATAAGGGTATTTAACTCAAATTGTATATTTAATTTCCAATTTTTGAAACTGAAACGTTTTAAAGTTATTTCCTGAAAAAAGTATCGATGGATTGATAATGGGTAAGAGTTGATAAAGGAGAAAGGGAAAAAGGAGAGAGTAGGGATGCTGAGCCAGATATCAGAGGGCGAAATTTATTAAGGAACTATTTCAGATCACAAACTCATGAAAAGAAACTGAAGGAAGAGTGACGAACGATTTCAAGAATTTCGAAGAAACCAATAAGTGGAGCAAGTTTGGGGGTGGGGGGGTGGGGTGGGGGGGCGGCTTGCCCAGGCTGCCAATGTATTTCGTGCGGTCCACTGTAGTTACTACTGATAAGCCTTTGCATCTACTTTTTATTTTTCTTCTTGCCTCCTTCCCGCTTCCTTTCTTCCATTCTGCTGTATAATCCCTCTTATATTTTGGTTTATAGCTCAATGGCAGGATTACTATGTATAGGAATCTATGTACACACACACACACACACACATATATATATATATATATATATTTAAAAATATACATACACATACATATACATATGCAAATATGCATAAAACGATTTGTATATATCTAGATTTGTATATTATATATATATATATATATGCATATGCATATATATATATATATATATAAGGACTGGGTAGAAGGAATTATGTAGTTGTTATGGGTGACTTAAATGCTAGAGTGGGTGCTGGAGAGGTAGAAGGTGTCATTGGGAAATATGGCGTACCAGGTGAAAATGAGAGTGGTGAGAGACTGGTAGATATGTGTGTTGAACAAGAGATGGTAATAAGTGCTAGCTTTTTTAAAAAGAAAGATAAAAATAAGTATACATGGGTAAGAGTGGCAAATGGAAGAGTAGTAGAAAGGGCATTAATGGATTATGTGTTGATAACAAAAAGAATGTTTGGAAGATTGAAAGACGTGCACGTGTTTAGGGTATGGCTAACGGTATGTCTGATCATTTTTTGGTGGAAGGAAAATTAGTTGCAGCAAAAGAGTGGGGGAATAGAGTAGGTGGATGTAAAAGGAGCTAGTGAGGGTTGAAGAGCTAATAAAACCGGGGGTAAAAAGTAAATATCAGGAAAGGTTGAAAATGGCATATGACGAGGTGAGAGTAAGAGAAACTGGTAATTTAGAGGAGGAGTGGAAGTTAGCAAAAGAAAATTTTGTTGGGATTGCAAGTGATGTATGTGGCAAGAAGGTTGTTGGAGGCAGCATGAGGAAGGGCAGTGAATGGTGGAATGAAGGAGTGAAGGTAAAAGTGGAAGAGAAAAAGAGGGCTTTTGAAGAATGGCTGCAGAGTAATAGTATAGAGAAGTATGAAAAATATAGAGAGCAAAAGGTGGAAGTAAAGCGCAAGGTACGTGAGGCAAAGAGGGCAGCTGACCTGAGGTGGGGTCAGGGACTGGGTCAGTCATATGAAGAGAATAAGAAGAAGTTTTTGGAAAGAAGTGAAGAGAGTAAGGAAGGCCGGCGCAAGAATTGAAGAGACAGTGAAAGATGGAAATGGAAGGTTATTAAAAGGAGAGGAGGCAAGGAAAAGGTGGGCGGAATATTTTGAAAGTTTGCTGAATGTTGAGGATGATAGGGAGGCAGATATAATTGCGGTTCCAGGTGTTGAGGTGCCAGTGATGGGAGATGAGAATGAGAGAGAGATTACAATAGAGGAAGTGAGGAGAGCACTAGATGAAACGAGAGTAGGAAAAGCATCGGGTATGGATGGTGTGAAAGCTGAGATGTTGAAGGAAGGGGGTGTGACTGTACTTGAATGGCTGGTGAGATTGTTTAATGTGTGTTTTGTGTTGTCAATGGTACCAGTAGATTGGGTCTGTGCATGTATTGTACCACTATATAAGGGTAAGGGAGATGTGCATGAGTGTTGTAATTCAAGAGGTATTAGTTTGTTGAGTGTAGTTGGAAAAGTGTATGGTAGAATACTGATTAATAGGATTAAGGATAAAACAGAGAATGCAATCTTGGAAGTACAGGGTGGTTTTAGAAGAGGTAGGGGTTGTATGAATCAGATTTTACAGTTAGGCAGATATGCGAGAAATATTTAGCAAAAGGTAAGGAGGTGTATGTTGCGTTTATGGATCTGGAGAAAGCATATGATAGAGTTGATAGGGAAGCAATGTGGAATGTGATGAGGTTATATGGAGTTGGTGGAAGGTTGTTGCAAGCAGTGAAAAGTTTCTACACAGGTAGTAAAGCATGTGTTAGAATAGGAAATGAGGTGAGCGATTGGTTTCCGGTGAGAGTGGGGCTGAGACAGGGATGTGTGATGTCGCCGTGGTTGTTTAACTTGTATGTTGATGGAGTGGTGAGAGAGGTGAATGCTAGAGTGCTTGGACGAGGATTAAAACTGGTAGGCGAGAATGATCATGAATGGGAGGTAAATCAGTTGTTGTTTGCGGATGATACTGTACTGGTAGCAGACACAGAAGAGAAGCTTGACCGACTAGTGACAGAATTTGGAAGGGTGTGTGAGAGAAGGAAGTTGAGAGTTAATGTGGGTAAGAGTAAGGTTATGAGATGTACGAGAAGGGAAGGTGGTGCAAGGTTGAATGTCATGTTGAATGGAGAGTTACTTGAGGAGGTGGATCAGTTTAAGTACTTGGGGTCTGTTGTTGCAGCAAATGGTGGAGTGGAAGCAGATGTACGTCAGAGAGTGAATGAAGGTTGCAAAGTGTTGGGGGCAGTTAAGGGAGTAGTAAAAAATAGAGGATTGGGCATGAATGTAAAGAGAGTTCTATATGAGAAAGTGATTGTACCAACTGTGATGTATGGATCGGAGTTGTGGGGAATGAAAGTGATGGAGAGACAGAAATTGAATGTGTTTGAGATGAAGTGTCTGAGGAGTATGGCTGGTGTATCTCGAGTAGATAGGGTTAGGAACGAAGTGGTGAGGGTGAGAACGGGTGTAAGAAATGAGTTAGCGGCTAGAGTGGATATGAATGTGTTGAGGTGGTTTGGCCATGTTGAGAGAATGGAAAATGGCTGTCTGCTAAAGAAGGTGATGAATGCAAGAGTTGATGGGAGAAGTACAAGAGGAAGGCCAAGGTTTGGGTGGATGGATGGTGTGAAGAAAGCTCTGGGTGATAGGAGGATAGATGTGAGAGAGCCAAGAGAGCGTGCTAGAAATAGGAATGAATGGCGAGCGATTGTGACGCAGTTCCGGTAGGCCCTGCTGCTTCCTCCGGTGCCTTAGATGACCGCGGAGGTAGCAGCAGTAGGGGACTCAGCAGTATGAAGCTTCATCTGTGGTGGAAATGTGGGAGGTTGGGCTGTGGCACCCTAGCAGTACCAGCTGAACTCGGCTGAGTCCCTGGTTAGGCTGGAGGAACGTAGAGAGTAGAGGTCCCCTTTTTGTTTTGTTTCTTGTTGTCGGCTACCCCCCAAAATTGGGGGAAGTGCCTTTGGTATATGTATGTATATATACATATACATATACATATATGCATATATATATATACATATACATATATGCATATATATATATATATATATATATATATAATATATATATATATATATATATATATATATATATATATATATATATATATATATATATATTTATATGTGTTTGTGTGCGTGTGTATGTATACGGTAGGTATGTATGTATATATACATATAAACACAGACATATACTTATACATATATTGGCTGTGTTTGTAGCAACTTTACTCCACGAAAAGATTCAACCTCCTTTTTGATGTCCATTTACTTGTATCCTCTAACAACGCTTATGTTTCTGCACCTGCAGGTAGTACCAGGCAGTGGCAGAGGGTGGGAGATGTTCCGAGTGGATGGACGCAAGACAGGGACTCCTGGCGGAGACCTCCGGGCGGTGGAGCCCTTGGACTACGAGAATGAGGAACACAGGAAGGGATTCAAGTTCAAGGTCCAAGTGTCAGATTTGGTAAGTAGTTAGTCGGGGGAGGATCCTACCCCCTTTATTATTATTATTATTATTATTATTATTATTATTAGTTGCTAAGCTACAACCCTAATTGGAAAAGCAAGAGGCTGTAAACCCAGGGGCTTCTACAGGGAAAATAGCCCAGTGAGGAAAGGAAATAAAGAAAAACAGAATTTTTTAAGAAGTGTAACAACATTTAGTAAATATTTCCTATGTAAACTATAAAAACTTTAACAACACAAAAGGAATAGAAATAAGATAGAATAGTGTGCCCAAGTATACCCTCAAGCAAGAGAACTCTAACCCAAAACATTGGAAGACCATGGTACAGAGGTTGACTATTGTAAGACTGACAAGATATATATATATATATATATATATATATATATATATAATATATATATATATATATATATATATATATATATATATATATATAAAGAATAGGTGTACCAAATTGAAGACTTTTTAAAGAATGACTTTCAACATGTATTTTAATTCAAAACTTATTTTACCAATCTCCTTTTAGAGCATCTGTAAATGTATTCCTTATGTATTTTCCAGCTCGTCTTCCAAATGCGCTTTACTCCTCAGGCTTCCTATTTGCATGCAATTTAAGAGACAAAGAATTTGAATTTGTACAGAGAGAGTTTGGCTTGGTCTGAGTTGTTATATTCAAGTCTTTTAAGGCACTTCATCGACCATTTTATTTGAATTTTTTATTGTTTTAACAGTTTTCAGTCTCTGCAATACTTGCTGTTTTTAGTCCCTGCAATACTTACTGTTAATGGTGATGCATGTATTCTAATTAATAATATACATATAAATAAATGACCTGCTCTAATGTCTAATGTAGTCAAGTAGCCAATCACATAATTTTTTTCTCTCTCAAGCTAATGAACCCTGATGTCTAACTTCTAGGGAGACGAAGGCTGGAACGACATGTATCATGTGGATGGAGCTTGGGTCAACCTCAATCTTGTCGACGCTAATGATAACGCCCCTGTCTTCACCACGGACAACGCCCAACTCACATTGGCTGAAGACACGGCCCCCGGGACCCTGCTGGCTACTTTCACCGCCCACGATATCGATGGGGTAAGGATGATTTATGTTTGCCTTAGCATCCCATGTCTTACTTGACTTGTCCAAGCAACCCTTGTTTCACTTGAATTGTCCTAGAAGCCCGTGACTCATCTAAGTAATTCCAGCAATCTTTGTCTCACTTAACAACGTGTCTTAGCTCACTGCTCTCACTTGACTGGTCTCACCTCTCTGTGTCTCACTTAACTTTTTCGAGCTCCTTGTGTCTCACTTTGTCTCACTCAACTTATCTGAGCTCCCTCCCTATGTTTCACTTAACTTGTCTAAGCACCCATTGTCTCACTGCACTTGTCCTAGGATCCTGTGTCTCCTTTAACTTAACATAGAATCCTGTGTCTCACATAATTTGGTCCAGCACCCCATGTCTCACTTAATTTTACCTAACACCCTGTGCCTTACATAACTTTTCTTAACATCCTGTGTTTCAATTGATTTATCCAAGCACCCTATCTTTAATTTAACTGTCCCTAGTACCCTGTGTCTCACCTAATCTATCCAGAACATTGTAAACCAAACGTGTCCAAGGACCATGTCAATGTACCAAACTTATCCTAGAATGCCAGGCTCTACTTAACTTCCAATAGGATCGTGTGTTATTCCTTACCTTTCCCAATTCATTGTTTCTAACAGTGAATATCACGTGGTGTACTATAAACATTTCTAAAGGATCTTTAAAAGCCTTCCCATGACCTCTTAGTTGCATTGGCTTTGCGTCCTATTTTTCCTATGCTCACGCTTCATTTATTTCCTTTTGCTGCCCAACTTCATTCACATTTACTCCCCGTTTTAATTTGGGCAGTTATTGGCCCCACAGGCACCAGGGCTGGGCTGTATATCCCAAAATTTTGAATTCAAAGTTTAATTCTATCTCAAAGGACTGTGGCATCCTTCACCTACCCAGGCCCTGAAGTGTGTTGTCATACTGAAGAGTAGTTCCCTTCCTAATTTCTGTTTGGATATCATGATCTGCTTAACCAGCAATTGGATAGTTTTTTCGTCTTGGAACACCTTGTCCTACATTATGTAACCTATGATAGCCTATCCAAACCAGATTACCCTCAGTTGTCGTGTCATACCAAACCTACTTCAAGGTGTCTTGTTCTACCTAACATTCTAAACTTCTGTAACCTACGTAATTTGCCAAACCGTGCCATGTTATACCTAACCCATTCAGAGCTACTGCGTCTAATGTAACCAGTAGTAAGACATTCCAACAACCCAATAATCATTATTTCATGAGATATCTACGAACCTTCCGCAAAGTTTTACCTGGATTTATCTCTCAGTTTCCTCTTGTTATCACTTTCACATTACTTTTATTATTTGGATTACACTGTTTAAAACCTTAGGAACACAACTACATATACAGGTGCTACATTTGCAAAGGTTATTGTTCTTGTAGATGGGTAAAACCATGAGTTTATTGGTAAGTCTACAAGTGTGTTGCAGATTAATTGTTCCACTGGTAAAAAATATACCAAAAAATAAATTAATGATCTTTTGCAATTTAATACCCCTTGTGATGAAATCAAAGTGAGATTATGTTTAGAATTGCAGTTATTACTCCCCACGGAAAAAAGTAATTAATATAGGATTTAAAAGAGTTATCTCTGGTTTTTATAATTGGTAGAGAAAACAATTAGAAAAATAATTAGAAACCCTTCAGCTTCCAAATGTGGAAGGTAAATTACATTGTCGAGTGTTCTTACCAGTAATCAGCATGAAATGAAAAAATGTTAGCCTGAAAGAAATTCGTATGAGACTCATTTTCGAATCTCTCAATATGAGATTTCTACTAAGCTGAGCAGTTAGATTGAGAGTAAAGGTCACCTAAGATTTTTTCTAAAAGGTAACACATTTCATAGGGATTAGTGCTACCTGTGCACTGTTGGTATTACGAAGGGATCTTTGAAACATCACTTTTATCGCTAGCTGTACCCAAATGGTATGTGTCTGTTGTATCAATACTAGTGTATGCAACCCGACAAAAAGGACAGATAATATTTAGGTATGCATACATACATATTCAGCTCTTCCCAAACCCTCAACTTTTCTTAACTACAACACGAAAGTTTCGGCAACTTTTAGAAGATTGTGGTTTCTCAGTGTACATCTAGGATTCTAGGGGGTACCTCCCTCACCAGGGTATGACTGCTCCATTTCACCGTACCCGAGGGAAGGGGAGAGACCGAGTAGTCATCCGTCTAGCATTGTTACTTAGCGTGATTGGGAGCTAATTATATATATATATATATATATATATTATATATATATGTGTGTGTGTGTGTGTGTGTGTATACACATTATAAAGAGGAGATGT
>NC_090756.1:10354931-10389931 GCF_036898095.1 Palaemon carinicauda | reverse complement strand
AGTGAACTTTAGGCTGGGAGACGTACCACGAACCTTGCCAATACGAACCAAGTAATGTAAAAGAGCAGTGATTTACTTATTCAAAAAAAATTATTACATTTCAATGGTATAGAATTTTTCTGATATTTTGGTTTAATTTTAAAGTAAATTGATATTTAATTCCTTTTTTTAGATTGTTATAAACGATATATTTTCAATTCAGAAAATGATTAAAAGGCGAATCATGTTTAACCTTTTACATCGCCTGGAAATTCCTGTAAAGGTTAAAGATGATCGTCTAGATATTTATTCTCTTGCAATATATGAACAAATCTTGAAACGATTTTCGAAATAAAAATGCACAAGAGAAATTGTTTTATGACAGTGGAAACCTCTGCGAACATTTGCATATTTTATATGCGTTCCAAATAGTTCCAGTATTTTTACACTTCCAACCAACTGTAAAATTAACAAGTATAAAAGCATAGTCAGAATATATTGGGAATAGCTCGGAAATCTACCAGTATTGTTGCAACATGCGAACCTATATGATAATTTATTTCAACGCCATTACTAAGCCTGACCTTTATACCTTACTGAGCTGACGTGGAAGGCAAGTGGTATGCTTTTTCTTGTGCCGTTACAAAGACAATGTTCCCAGTTACTACTACCAAGACTGTTGGAGCCGTAACACATGGTAAAACGGAATATATCTTTACCTGTAATTAATTAAGAAAATTTAGAAGCAATGCCATAGAATTAAGGAAGTTAGAAACACTAACTAAAGATGTTGCCCGTATATTAGACAGGCTCTGGAAGTTATGAGGTAAAAGTATGCAAGTTGTGTTGTCTTGTGTAGGAGGTAAGTAATGATAATGAACTTTCTGCAGAGTGTAGTGCTTTCCACTTATGCTGCTAATATTGTGGGCGTGCCCAAAATTATAGTGTTGTGGAGAAAGCAACAACGAACTTGGAACATTCTTTTAAAGGTTTAAAGGCTGCTCATGAATGGCAGGGGCCAGGGACAGTGACATTGCCCTATCGACCTGGACAATGCCCTAGAAACTGACCATAAATATATATATACATATATATATTTATATATATATATACATATATATATATATATATATATATATATATATATGTATATATATTTATATATATATGATCAGCCCCCAAGCCCACTCTCCATCCGAGCTAGGACCCATGAGGGCCACGCAATGGCAGCTGATTAATCGACAGATACACCTATAGGCTCATCCAAACCCCTCACCCTTAGCTCACAAGGATGGTTAGGTTTCAGTGACCAAAGAAATTAATGAGTCTGAGCGGGACTCGAACCCCAGTCTGGCGTTCACCAGTCAGGGACGTTACCACATCGGCCAGCACATCCCAGAACAAATGCAACTATTTCTAGTCCACTGCAGGACAAATGCCTCGTCTTTATTTAAGTCTGGGGTTTGGCCAGTTGTCATCACCATAATGACCAGTATTGATTGGTGATGATGGTGGGAGACTTTTGTCTGATAGTTCACAGGAAACCAATTTACAATGTGCCCATGACATTAAGGTATCCCCATACACGTATGACTGCATGTACTCCAATCCAGTGAATTATTACATTTGAGTGTATATCAAACGAACATATTTTGTGTACCCTGAGTAGGTGTGTACCCTGTGTACCCTGTTTATGTAAGCAGCACGTGCGTTCTCCCACCGTATGTCAGTGTATCTAACGAGGTTACGCCGGAGCCAATCTCTCAGATGGGCTCCAAATGGATCGAGTTTACTCGCTCTCTAGTCTGGCGTTATGTGAGAGTGGCACAGTTGTGAGGGAATTGATATTAGGCAATTTATTGGGATATGTTACTCGAAATTGCTGTTATTGAGGCTTTGGAATGAGTAATTCATTGGGTAATAACTCGATGAATAAATGGGGTTGTTGTTACCTCCGCCAACGAAGTTGGAAGGAGGTTATGTTTTCGCTCCGTGTTTGTGTGTGTGTGTGTGTGTGTGTTTGTTTGTGAACAGCTTCCTGACCACAATTTTAATCTTAGAGTGATAAAACTTGCAGGGATTTATGTTATGTAAAAATAAAGCTTGAAGTGATTAAATTTTGGAAGGTCAATGTCAAAGGTCAAGGTCACGGTCGAGCAAAAGGTCGAGAAATAAGCAGCGCTGTCCGAGTTTATGTTTTACCTCCTGTTTGTGTGTGTGTGTGAACAGCTTCCTGGCAACAGTTTTAATCGTAGAGTAATGAAACATACAGTGATTAACTGCTATGAAAAAAATTAGAAATGATTAAATTTTGGAAGGTCGTCACGGTTAAGCAAAATGTCCAATTCACGTAATTATCCATAAGTTTGGACATCGTTTTTTACAGAGACTTTAAACGTGGTTCATATTTGAGTGATTAAAAATCCACACCAATTAATACTTGTTAAGGTCAGAGGTCAACGTCGAGTAAAAGGTCGAAAAATAAGTTGCCGCTGAGGTCTGCGCTCTAGTGAGCGCCCCTCTAGCTTAAAAGGAAACTGAAGTAATTCAGACGATTATTTGCTGTGTTTAGTTAAATTGAAAGAAATGAAATTATTAACTTAACAATTTCACCTAACATTGAAATAATTACATAATTATAGACTCCTTGAGCATTATGCATTTTTTTTTTTTGTTCGGAGGGATTTTATGATAATGTTCCTAGTATCATACAAACCCTCATATGAAATCATCAATTGAATGGGATCCCCGGCCCCAGCCATGTGGTTTATGATTCAAATTCTATATATTCTTCCTTTTATTACTTCAGTAGTAAATAATGATTTCAGATATTGTTTTAGATATTAAGTTAATGTGTTCTAACATTAATAATTATGAGAGAGAGAGAGAGAGAGAGAGAGAGAGAGAGAGAGGAGAGAGAGAGGGAGAGAGGAGAGAGAGAGAGAGAGAGAGAATATGACTAAAATTTAGGCAGTTTAGTTGAAAAGGGATATACAACAACGATTTTATTATTATTATTATCATCATTATTATTATTTTTATTATTATTATTATTATTATTATTATTATTATTACTATTATTATTTTTATATTAGGTGAACGTCACAGACGTGAACGACAACCCGCCGTTCCTGGCAAAACCCGAAGAAGTGCAAGTGCTGGAGAACGCCAAGCCCCAGGTCGTGGCCGAGGTCAAGCTGGGTGACCCCGACGACTGGAGAGAAGGTCACGGTCCTCCCTTCACGATAGCCTTAGATCCGAGAGCTCCTCCCCACATTAAGTCAGCGGTCAAAGTCAGATTCGAGAAAAGTAAGTATAGTCAGATGAGTCTGCCCCTCTCCTATTGTCCTTCCTGGTCTTAAGAAATTGTCAAAAACATCACGTTATTTCAAGTGGGTCTGCCCCTGTCATATTGGCCATCTTATCTTGAGGAATTGTCAAAATTTTTGGGCTATTTCAAGTGGGTCTGCCCCTGTCATATTGTCCTTCTTTCTTCATAGTCTTGAGAAATTGCCAAATCATCGGGTTATTTCAATTGGGTCTTCCCCTCTCATATTGGCCTTCTTATCTTGAGAAATTATCAAAACCATCAGGCTATTTCAAGTGGGTCTGCCCCTGTCTTATTGTCCTTCATTCTAGTCTTAAGAAAATGTCAAACCCATCAGGTTATTTCAAGTGGGTCTGCCCCTCTCATATTGTCCTTCTTATCTTGAGAAATTATCCAAACCATCTTGTTATTTCAAGTGGGTCTGCCCCTGCCATAATGTCCTTCTTCCTAGTATTGATAAATTGCCAAAAACCATCAGGTTCGCTCAAGTGGGTGTGCCCCTGTCTTATTGTCCTTCTTTCTGGTACTGAGAAATTGTCAAAACCATCTTGTTATTTCAAGTGGGTCTGCCCCAGTAATTTTGTCCTTCTTATCTTGAGAAATTGTCAAAACCATCTTGTTATATTCAAGTGGGTCTGCCCCTATCATATTGACCTTCTTATCTTGAAATTGTCAAAACCATAAGGTTATTTCAAGTGGGTCTGCCCCTGTCATATTTTCCTTCCTTCTTCCTGGTATTGGAGAAATTGCCAAAATCACCATATTATTAGAGACCTGAAATTATATAGATGGGCCGGCCCCCTCCTTGCATGGCTCTCATTCTTTCTGATATTTGTTTTAAATGGGTCTGCTCCACTCACTACTTCCCTTCCTCCCGCAGGAGGCGACGAAGGGAGAGGCGTGGGCGTCGGTGTCGACCAAAAGCGCCCTGGACCGAGAGGAGCGACGCGCCCTTTTAGTTCCTTTGCTGGTGGGGGATGCTGGATCTCCACCGCTCTCCGCCACCCGTGACCTTGACCCTCCACGTAGCTGACCTCAATGACAATCCTATGGCGCCAGCGTCAAAGGTCATCACTGTACATACGGTCCAGGGTGAGAGAGAGAGAGAGAGAGAGAGAGAGAGAGAGAGAGAGAGAGAGAGAGAGAGAGAGAGAGAGAGAGAGAGAGAGAGGAGGCACTGTGTGATTCATGTTGGATTTTTGAATTAATGGAAGATTCTTTTTATCAAAAGAGTAGTTTCGTTCAGAAGAGAGAGGAGAGAGAGAGAGAGGAGAGAGAGAGAGAGAGAGAGAGAGAGAGAGAGGCATGGAGGTCAGTGTGTGACCCATTTGGATGTTTGTAATAATGGAGGATTCTTGTTATCAAAATAGCAGTTTCGTTTCAATAAAAGAGAGAGAGAGAGAGAGAGAGAGGAGAGAGAGAGAGAGAGAGAGAGAGAGAGAGAGAGATTTTACTAGTCATTTTTCACTCAATGGTTTTGTGTTGAAACAAATAATGCAAAAAAAAAAACATTACTTTTATAAGGTAAAATAACGCTGATTTAAATGTCTTGTTTTAAAATTGGTTCTGTCGTCTTCAGTTTTTTTTTCTGCATTCAATTCTCATTTCATTCTGACTAGTTTTTCTTCTTCCATTTTTTTATCATTCGTGTCTTCTTACTGCCTTCCTTTTGTGATTTTATTATTTCGTATTTTTTTCCTTTTTCTCTTTCCCTCAAATACTGTATTTTATTTGTCCTCATGTTCTAATTCTTACATATGTTTTCCATGTTCTATCATTTAGTATTCTTCTTTTAGTAGTAGTCTATTGAAAACATCAATGTCTAACAATTTGTTGGACGGGAGTTCGAATCACACAGATGGGTTTGGGGAAGCCTATAGGTGTACCTACTGAGTCACCAACAGGCTATTGCCTGACCCTCCCTGGTCCAGCTTATATGGGACGGGGCTGTGGGTGCTGATCATATGTACATATGGTCAGTCTCTTGGGCATTGTCCTGTCCTTTGCCACTGCCACTCATGAGTAACCTTTAAATCTATATACCTTCAATCTCATCCATTTGTGTTTCTCCCTCTCCTCAGTTTCGTTTTTTCTTTAGTTTTTCGTCTAATTATTTTCATTTCTATCTTCTTTTGTTTCCTTTCATTCCCATCTTTTTGCTCCTCCTCCTCCTCTTCTTCTTTTCATTTCCCTTATTCCCATCCTCTTTCTTTTCTTTTATCTTATTCCCATCCTCTTCCTTTCCTATTTCTTCATTCCCATCCTTCTCCTTTCATTTTCACTCATTCCCCTCCTCTTCCTTTCCTTTCCCCTCATTTCCGTCCTCTTCCTTTCCTTTTCTCTCATTCCCATCTTCTTCTTTTCCTTTTCCCCTCATTCCCATCCTCCTCCTCCTTTCCTTTTCTCCCATTCCCTTATTTTTACTCTTCCTCCTCTCCTTTCCTTCACTTTTCCCTCATTCCCATCCTCTTGCTTTCCTTTTCCCTCATTCCCTTCTATTTACTCTTCGTCCTTTCATTTTCTCTCATTCCCTTCCTTTTACTCCCCCTCCTCCTTCCCCTCATTCTCACCAGTTTGCTCCTCCTCCTAACCTCCTACCCTCAACTAACACCCCCTCCCCTTTTATCTCATAAACCCACCAGCTCTCTCAGCCCCCGTTTCAGTCCTCAATTGCATTTCCTCCCTCCTGCAGTATTGCTTTATCTAGCCCCACGCCCTTCCTTCTCGCAGCCCCAGACGACGCCAGTCCCTCTCGGCAGGATATACGTGAAGGACCCCCGACGACTGGGACGCCGCCTCCAAGACTTACCGCTGGAAACAGCAGCATCCGAATTTTTTGCTCAATACGAAGACGGGAGATCTCTCAATGAAGCCTGCTACTAGAGATGGGAGGTGAGGTGCCAGTTATTATTATTATTATTGTAGTAGTAGTAGTAGTAGTAGTAGTAGTAGTAGTAGTCAAGTGACAACCTTAGTTTGAAAAGCAGGATGCTATAAATCCAAGGGTTAAATCAAGTAAATTCACGCCCATTCATACATGTTAAGGACAAAGGTCAAGGTCAAGGTTGAGCTAAAGGTCGAGAAATAAGCTGCTACGGCCGGAGGTCTGCGCTCTACTGAGTGCCCCCTCTAGTTGTTATTATTATTATTATTATTATTATTATTATTATTATTATTAGCTCAGCTACAACCCTAGTTGGAAAAGCAGATGCTATAAGTGCAAGGGCTCCAACCATAGGTGGAAAAGCAGGATGTTATAAGCCCAAGGGTTCCAACAGGGAACAATTAATCAGCGACGAAAAAAAATAATAATTATTATTATTATTATTATCATTATTATTGTTGTTGTTGTTGCTGTTACAAGCTAAATTTTAACCCTAGTTGGAAAAGCAGGATGCTATAAGCCCAAGGGCTCCAACAAGAAAAACTAGCCCAGTCAGGAGAAAGAATAAGGAAGTAATCAAAATACAAGAGAAGTAATGATCAATTAGAATAAAATTTTAAGAACAGTAACAACTTTGAAATAAATATTTCTTATATAAACTGTCAAAAGATACTTATGTCAGGCTGTTCAACACGAACAGCCGTAACCAGAGAGAGGGCTCCAATGTAGTTATTGTCTGACCAGTTAAAGGACCCAATAACTCTCTAGTGGTAGTATCTCAACGGGTGGCTGGAACCCTAGCCAACCTACTGCTAAGTTCACATCTTGGGGTGTACAGTAAGCGACACTTGCTTTTCAACCTTTTATTTCCGAATCTAATTCCTGTTTTCCATCTTTTGTCTAGCAATGTTTAACGTTTATTTCATAGCTTTAGACAAATTGTTTTATATTTTTGAAAATATGTTTTCTCCTGTAGATTTGCATTAAAGTGGGTTTGTAAATTCTTCTTTAAAACAAAATCGATGCTGACACTTGCACGAATTTGTGGCACGCATTGTCACGACTCGAATCGTGAACTGGCGTGAACTCCTCGTGAACTTGCGTGAAGTGTTCGTAAACCCGTCGTGACATTGTGGAATGTCGTGGCGAGAATTTTGAAATGTTAAAAATTTTAGTCGCGACAAAATTTCGTGACAGGGTCGTGAACTATGTGCGAACTGTTCGTGAACTCGTCGGGACGATGCGGGAAGTGTGCAAACTATTAGCAAACTATGCGCAAACTATGCGTGAACTCGTCGTGTACTCGTCGTGCACTCGTCGTGCCAGTTCGTGTCAATGTGGACAGGTCAGCTGTGATTCTGAGGTAATTGTTGCTCTTTTATTGATCTTCCAGTTCGTGCCACAAAATGTCACGACTTGCCACGACAAATTCGTGGCAAAAAGTCGTGCAAGTGTCAGGGTACCCAAATTGCGTTTGAGAGAAATTAGTTTTTAAAAAATTATAAGTATCTTAATATTTCTTCTATTTACACATTTTAATATAAATGTAGGATAAATAATTTAAGATATGTTGTATAGATATTCTTCTGTGTGAAAAAAATTTATAGTGGAATTTAAATTTCTGAAAAATTTCTAGCGTAAATTTTGACTGAAATTGCTATACAACGTAAAATAGAAATTTGCTCATATTTCTCTGATGGTGTAATCCTTTGGTTTTTAATTAATTGATTTAGTTTTATTGAGGCTTGAATAAAATTTATTACATATTTAATTCCTGTTTTTTCTATATCCGTTTGGAAACAAATAATTGGTAAATATTTGAGTTATAAAACATGAACAAAAATATGATTTCATATCAGCT
Source organism: Palaemon carinicauda (assembly GCF_036898095.1). Lineage (NCBI taxonomy): Eukaryota > Metazoa > Arthropoda > Malacostraca > Decapoda > Palaemonidae > Palaemon > Palaemon carinicauda. The sequence goes on along the minus strand of NC_090756.1, from coordinate 10,381,879 downwards.
AGCAACTAGTACATAATTAATTAATAAAACGAAAACTATCAACCTATAAATTATTTTAATAAACTTATATATCCAACAATATCACAATAAAAAAAACCTTCTAAATAACGCCATTTATTTCTCTCCTCCAGCTATGACCTGGGCTTTTCTGTCAGCGATGCCAGCCAAGGTCAATCTGGGGTCAACGCTAATGTCACCGTGAGGGTCAAATCCTTAAGTTATCGTGAGGTTAAAGCCGCCACGCCTATAACCTTGGCCATAAATCCCTACCGTATTGTCCGAGAAGAGAAGGTGAGGTCAGGGAACACAGAGAGAGAGAGAAGAGAGGAGAGAGAGAGAGAGAGAGAGAGAGAATTCCTCACATTGTTTAAAAATATTATGACTACTGTCTAGAGGTCTTCCTGGAGAGAGAGAGAGAGAGAGAGAGAGAGAGAGAGAGAGAGAGAGAATTCTCACATTGTTTAAAAATACTGACTAATGTCTAGAGGTCTTCCTGGAGAGAGAGAGAGAGAGAGAGAGAGAGAGAGAGAGAAATTAACTCTCACATTGGTTAGAAATAAAAAGAATATGATTTGCCTAGACGTCATTCTGGTCAAGAGAGAGAGAGAGAGAGAGAGAGAGAGAGAGAGAGAGAGAGAGAATGTAATTTATGTAGTGGAATTGTCAGGTAAAATGATAGAAATACTATGAAAGCTATTTTTACAAGTAATCTAGGTAGCTGAACAATAACGTAAAAGTTAGAGAGAAACTTAGAAACTTCAGATATTACTATTGCAACTATACCAACAAAAACAACAATCAATCTAATTATTATTATTATTATTATTATTATTATTATTATTATTATTATTATTATTATTATTATGGCACAGAATAATATGAACCTCCTGGACTACTTGGTGTCCATGGTAAGAGAGTGGGTGTCCTTCAGCAAGGAAGAAGTGGAAGCAGTGTCCGTCCAGCAGGTCAAAGGTCCTCCTACGCCATCTACCCGGATATGGCTGACCTCACCTTCTCCTACGAACCTTCATCATATCCTCCTACACAGGAAACAGGAGGTGAGTTTGCGTCCCATTGTGGTGGTCAGTTTTGTCTCCAGAGTATGTGACCTTTGTAGTTGCTTTTGGACGAACTGGGTCAGTAATTGAAATGTGTACTAACAAAAGACCACCATCTAACATAGGGTTCCCTACCTAACCTAACCTACGGTCCCCCACCTAACCTATCCTAGGATATCTAACCTAACCTACGGTCCCCCCACCTAACCTAACTTAGCAATCCCCACCTAACCTAACATATGGATCCCCACCTAACCTAACCTATGGTCTCCCTCCTAACCTAACTTATGGTTCCCGACTTAAGGTACCTTGATAAACAAGAAGGTGGGCTGTCCCATGTCCCTCAATGGATTTCAATTTTGTTGGTTTAGAAATTACATTATCAATGTTATTTCAGTCATTAGGCCATAAATATGATTTCAAGTAACTGAAGGGACTACTCTGTTCTGTATTCAACTTTCCATTTCCCATGTTTTTCCTACTTAAGTCTAGATCCTTGTCACCTTCAAAAAGACTCTGTGGGTACTTATCTTTTATTTTTCTTATTGAATGAATGATCAGATCATGTTCCAGTAATTGAAAACTAAATTGAAATGACCGTTTAAATATATGGTTTATGTTGTTTAGTATCGCCACATTAAATAATAATGTCTCGCTAATTGAAGTTATCAGTCAGTAGCTAAAAACAACTTCTAATACCCTTTTAAATATACTGATATCCACTTCCAAGAATTTTTCATATCATAACAATGTACATTGAAAGGAGGAATGTTCAGGTAGTGCCTATCTAGCACTAACCACTGTTAGACCTAATGGATAATATGGGGATGCCTTATTCTAAACCTGCTTTCTACATTTCATTCTATGTCCTGTTTTGGAATTCAAATCTTCGTTACTACCTAGAATAAGGGGGCACAATAAAATTTTTAAGTAACATCCTATGCAAATACCCTCTTTGTTAGTGTAATTTTTAGCAATGAGAGTGGCAAAGATTGATTATGTCTGCGGTAGTTGAAAATGTACAGTAGAGGTAGGGGAAGAGTGGCATTGGAAGTGACAGTGAGTATTTTTGTCTAATGTTATTAAAAGTTCTAGAGCTGGATAGGAGTAGAACTTGTAGTGCTGGAAAGGCTCAGGGAGGATGAAAGATATGTTGTGTTAGTCCCTTTTTTCTTAATTAGAAAGGATGAAATATGTCATACATTTATTAAAAAAAAAATAAGTTAGGACCAATAGAATGGCCTCAAAATAAAATCATTGATGGTAATTATAGTGGTAATGATAATGTTGATGATTTTACAGCTGGAGCATGCGATGGGTGTAAGTGTACTGGACGTGGGTGTTGGAGCTTGTAAGGAGAACTCCCACGACCAGTCTAGCATTTGCAGGGAGGGGCTGCTCTGCCAGAGTGTCTCCGGGCAGTGGTTTTTCAGTGGTTGATGCCAACACCTCTGCTCTGGTGGGACCCTGGGTCAAATATTCAAAATGGCTGCAGCTGCCAAAGTCCACATGAGTTCGAAGACGACACATGTTCTACCAACACTTGTTTGAATGGAGGCAGGTGTATTCCTACTGATACTGGGACTAGGTAAGGTTAAAGGACATCTGTACTATGTGATGTATACAGGATGGATGGGTATATATACAGTATATATATATATATATATATATAACGTGGTGAAAGATTTTGCATATCACCATGATTAGCAAAGCTGTACCAGGATGGTTTACTGCGAGCAATCAGACAAAAATCTCCCACCATCACTAATCCACAGTTAGCCAGCATGGTGATTAAAACCTGCCAAACCCCAGACATGATTAATAATATGTCTGAGGTCTTTGTCCTGCACGTGACTAGAAATGGTGGCATTTGTCGTTTTATATATATATATATATATATATATACATGTGTGTGTGTACAGTACAGAGTATATATTATTACATTTCCTTCTTTTCTAAGTCCTAATTTAATTCTTTAAATTAATTTCTCCTTCAGGTGTATCTGCCCACATGGAACATCTGGCTTTAGATGTAAGGTACTCATCCGTCACTTCGAGGGTGGAGGTGGAAAAGGGGGGAGGGGCAGGAGGTGGAGGAGGAGGAGGCAGTGGTGGAGGACCGGTAGCACTCAGTACGGGTAGTGGGTATCGTGGTGGCGGATGGGCATGGGGTGCCATCCATACCCTCCTGCGCCGACGTCCACATCAGTTTGGATTTTTTTACCAGTAGCAAAGATGCTACGCTCTTGTACTCAGGCCCCGATCACCTAGTGATGCCCTCCTCAACATTCAGTGACATGTTCTCCCTCGAGCTACGTGGCGGGAAACCCTCGTTGCAACTGGACCTTGGAGCTGGCCCGTCAGTCCTCAGTCTCAACGCTTCCTATTCGCTTGCGGATTCGTCGTGGCATAGACTAGATGTAATCTGGAAGGACGAGGTGAGTTTACATCATGTCTCATTTACTTATGTGAGTAAGATTATACATTGGAGGAAAGGAATACCCAGGATTTTACATGGTCTGGATATGTATAGAATATAGAAAAGGATAGTTTGGTCATGTCTCGTTACTTTGTGTGAGCAAGCTTATACATTGAAGGGAAGAAATTCCCATAGTTTTACATGGGCCTGATATGTATAGAAAATAGAAGAGGATAGTTTGATTATGCTGCGTTACTTGTGTGAGCAAGATTATACATTTAAGGGAAGAAATAGCCAGGGTTTTACATGGTCTGGATTTATATAGAAAGTAGAAGAGGATAGTTTGATCATGTCTCATTTACTTGTGTGAGTAAGATTTATACCTTGAAGGGAAGAAATAGCCAGAGTTTTGCATGGTCGAGATATGTATAGAAAATAGAAAAGGATGGTTTGATCATGTCTCATTTACTTTTGTAATATTATACACTTAGAGAAAGGAATAGAAAGGGTTTTACATGGCCTGGATATATATAGAATATAGAGTAGGATAGTTTGATCATGTCTCATTTACTTGTGTGAGTAAGATTACACATGGGGGTGAAGAAATGGCCAGGGTTTTACATGGTTAAGATATGTATAGAAAATAGAAGAGTATAATTTGGAGAAATATTTGTTTTATATGGTCTGTTTGTGTGAAATGATTTAGAGAGGATAGATTCTTTATAATGGTTGCATACGTACCAAGTTTGCTAGAGCGAGGAGTACAAAGAAAACTAGAAACTTCCAAATTTTTGGTAAGAATACCAATAGAAAGAAATGTCCCTTTTACAGAGGCATAGCTTGACACTCACTATTTCAGTCTTCAATGTGGGAAGTGTGTAGTGTTAATGTTTATACGTGTTAGTATATATGTATAATCGACAAAAGTTTACAACTATTATCAATTCGACATCCGTATGCTCGCAGCTAGTCGAGATGATTGTCGACCTATGTTCTGGAGGGAGCATAGACGGACCTCCCCCTAGACCATCCTCCAACGCCTCTTCCGCTACGCCCTCGCTATCTCCGCCCATTCCCCCAGATGCCCATACATGCAGAGGAGCAGCCAGGCTGCCGAGGGGCGCCAATCTCCTGAATACAGCTCAACCCCTTCAGTTGGGAGGCCTGGCTCATCCCCCTCCATCCCAAGCAGCTCACGGGTGGCCCACAGCTGTGTCTGGACTTCCGCTTAATGGATGCTTAAGAAATCTAAGAATCAATGGAGAGGTAAATATGCGTTGTTATTGATTACTAATTTATTAATTTTTTATTAATTACTAATAATTGTTGTTGAATAAAAGTAAAAATTTTATTAATAGGTTTTTCAACGTAATTTATCAAGGTATTCTCTTCAAAAGTTCAAACTTGCTTCGAATGTCTAATGTTGAACAGGCTGAAATAAGTCTTTTTTGTAGTTTGTTTATGAAATCTATTTTAATGTTGTTGCTGTTCTTAAAATATGTTATTTTAATTGTTTATTGCTTCTCTTGTGTTCATTTCCATTTTTCTTTTTCTCACTGGGCAATCTTTTCCGTGTTGGAGCCCTTGGTCATATAACATATTGCTTCAACAACTAGGGTTGTAGCTTTTTTAGTAATAATAATAATAATAATAATAATAATAATAATAATAATTATAATTAGTGGATCTTTAAAATGCATCTCTGTATACAGTTTTCTGTGTTTCTTATTCCAGCTGGTAGACCTAGGGAACCAGATCCTCAGTGAAGGCAGTTCGCCCGGTTGCCCAGCTGTGGAGTGCGAAGCCAGTGGCCTCAGCTGTGGTGTCCATGGAAGGTAAGTGTCAGAAGGGACCTCTTAAAATGGCTTTGCCCTAGACACTTTTTGACTAGGGGTTAAGGCTCTTCCAAACGAGTTACAAATGCCCATAATTCTCTCATTTTGAAATAGTGTTACCAGATCAAACAGTCCAAGGCAGATAGTAGCCACAGGCAGGCAAACGTATGGTGCAGTCAGACAGTAGTCAGGTGCCCATCCAGTGTCTCAACAATATGCACGAGCATTTAAGACGTAAAGAAAGAAAGTGGAATAGGTTTAAAACTGAAAGTACTTGGGTAAAATACAAAACTGCTGTGTGTCAATATAGCTACCTACTAAGAAGGAAAAAAGTGAATACTATAAGAGAAAGATCCCCAAAGCAGCAACAGACATTAATAAGTTATATTGTCTCCTGAATGGTATGATGGGAAATGTAAAAGAAAAGAAGCTACCTGAGGGATAAAGTGACCAGGAACTAGCAAATAATTTTCTAATATTCTTTAAAAACAAAATTAAAACACAACCAGATAATTTGTAAATACTCAACATCACATTAATAACCCTTTTACCCCCAAAGGACGTACTGATACGTTTCACAAAACTCATCCCTTTACCCCCATGGACGTACCGGTACGTCCTTGCAATAATACACCAGGCACACAGGCAAAATTAATATCATTTAACAACATAACTCAAGATGACATCACCAGAATTATCAAGAGAGCAAAGAAAACAAACTGCGCGATCGTTCCTATGCCAATATCTGAAGTAATTGGAGAGAGACACTTTTCTAGTCTTGCCGAAATAATAATGAGAATAGCAAATGCAAGCATTGATGAATGTAAGTTTCCTAAATTTGAGAAAATGGCTATAGTCACACCAGTTCTGAGAAATGCACTGGACTACCAGGAATTAAGCTCATATAGACCTATTTCAAATCTATCCTTTGTCTCTAAAGTGCTTGAATATGTAATTCTTGAACAACTAGTCAGCCACTTAGAAGTAATAGAAGCTTGGCCTGACAACCAATCTGCTTACAGAAAACTATACTCTACGGAGACAGCCATCTGCTCTGTTGTAAATGATATGCTGGAAATGATGGATGAAAATAAATGTGGTAGTTTAATACTGCTCGATCTCAGTGCTGCTTTTGATACAGTTGTGCATGAACTGCTGCTAAATGATCTACGGTCCATCGGTGTTGAAGATCAAGCTTTCGAATACCTAAAAGACTACTCGGTTGGTAGAAATTACTGTGTACAAACTGGAAACTCTTATTCATCATATGAACCCTTAAACAGAGGGGTACCCCAGGGGAGTGTACTTGGCCCAATCTTATTCTGCATCTATACTATTGGTCTATCGAAAATGCTACAAAGGCATGGCGTGAAGTTTAAACTATTTGCAGATGACACACAATTTTACTTCTCCATAAATGATATACATGACAACTACTGAAACTTTAAACTGAATCCTTGATAGTCACATTAGAGAATGGATGACATTTAAACAACTAAAATTAAATGAGAACAAAACTGAATTCATGGTGGTGGACAAGAGAAACAGCGTGAGAAACTTAAGTGATATTCAAATGAACATAAATAATGACTCGGTGCCGATATCTAGTAAAGTTCGAGATCTAGGTGTATTTCTTGACTGTAACCTGTCTCTAAATGCCCAAATAAATAATGTAATAAAAAGTGCTGGTTATCATCTAAGATTCTAAGAAATATTGCGTTTGTAAAAAAGTACCTGAACGAAAATTCTGTTAAGAAACTTGTGATAAACTGTGTTATTACCAGGATTGACTACTGCAACTCTATCTACTACAATTTACCAAAAGTCCAACTTAAGAAATTACAAAACATAATAAACAGAGGAGCAAGACTGATAAAAGGTGTCCCACCTAGAGAAAGGATCACCCCTATACTAATTGATTTACACTGGCTGCCGGTTAAAGCGAGAATTGAATTTAAAATATGTACAATAACCCACCAAGTTATCAGAACCGGCCGTCCAAAATACTTAAGAGAATTGCTACATATTGCGCAGTCAACAAACCTTGTCGACACGAGAATAGTTACAGATAACTTCAAACTGTTGGAACCTAGATATACGTCTACTTTAGGCTTTAGAGCCTTTAAGTATGCGGCCCCGAGACTATATAATAAGCTCCCACGAAACATTTCATATCACATATTGTTCATTTACTGTTAAATCGTCACTGTCAAAAGACTCATGAAATAAGAGTGTCTTCAGTTTCCTCTTGAAAGCCTTAATGTCTTCAATCATTCAAATGTATGAATGCATGTGTATTTGTGCTGCAAATGCAAATACATGTATACTGAAGTGATAATTTGTGTCACCTTTTTTGAACAAAATGTACATGCATACACATAAATTCACATGTGAACATTTGTACTGCCCACAGGTGCCAGGGCTCCCCGGGATACCTAAGATGCGAGTGCCAACCCGGATGGTCTGGCAATCAGTGTGCCACAACCACCACTCCCACGTCCTTCCAGCTTAACAGTTACGTCAAACTGGCACTGTCCTTCACGCCTCTGGCCTACACCACCACTTTGCATCTCAGGTGAGGCAAGATTTTGGTACTTACTTGTGCAGGTGTGTAAGGGTGTAAATTTTGAATTTTTTTTAATCAATTGGGTTATGGTATCGGAGGTTTATATAAATCTGTGATGGTTATGATTAAAGTTATGATTGAAGTTTTGATACCTTATTGGTTTTGATAAAATTTCATTGTTTTTTGCATGTTTTTTGTTTTTCTATATATATATATATATATATATATATATATACATATATATATAATATATATATATATATATGTATAGATATAAAATATGTGTATATATATAGGCTATATATATATATATATATATATATATATATATGTATATGTATATGTATATATATATATATATATATATATATATATATATATATATATATATATATGTATATATATATATATATATATATATATATATATATATATATATATAATATATATATATATGTATAGATATAAAATATGTGTATATATATATATATATATATATATATATATATATTAATTATTTGTATATATATATATATATATATATATATATATATATATATATATATATATATATATATATATGTATATATATATATATATATATATATATATATATATATATATATATATATATTCCCAAAGTCAACCTTCCCTAACATATAAAATCTTCCTTTCGCCCAAAGATTCCGAACGTTCAAACTGCGAGGCGAACTGGTCGTGCTGTCATCGCAACACGGACGTGACAGATTGGCGCTGGAGTTGATGAACGGCCGTCTGTGTCTCGTGTTGCAACTCCATCCTGACCCGCCCAGGTCCCTGTGTCTGTCCAGAGCTCAACTCACGGACGGCAGATGGCACACACTCGCTGCCGCCCGGTAAGGATTATTTTTTGCTTTCCGTTGGTTTTTTGTGAAGTTGGTCAATAGTTAAGGCTTGGTTTTTAACCGTTTTCTTTTTGGGATTTGTTATTGTTTTTGTTATGGTAAGTTTGATGGTACACCCTCGCTTCCAGTTGATAAGGATTTATTTTGCTCTGCCTTGTTTATAGTGATTTTGTTAATAGTTACTTAGTTTTCAACCATTTTATTTTGGGATTTGTTATTATTTTATCCCTTGGCAAGTTAGATATGATAAACAGCTCTTCTGGGAACACTCCAAAATTAAACCATTGTTCTCTAAACTTGGGTAGTGTTATAGCCTCTGCATCATGGTCTGTCACTGTTTTGGAATAGAGTTCTCTTGCTTGAGGGTACTCTAAGACACACTATTCTATCTGTTTCCTTATTTCCTTTCCTCTTTTGGCTATTTTCCATGTTGGAGCCCTTGAACTTATAGTGTTTAAGCTAAGCAATTGATAATAATAATAATAATGATAATAATAATAATAATAATAATAATAATAATAATAATGTTTTGCTTTTGACTAAATGCAGTTTGGATTTTAATTAGAAGCAGCTCTTGCTCATTAAATTCAACGAATAAACAAAATATTTTTAGTTTGAATTATTTCATTTCATCTTCATTATCCTCACTCGACCTTATTAGCCCCACTGTATAACAGGGTCGACCGGGGAGATTCTTTAATTAGGAATTAGTCTGCGAAATTCTTTTTAAAAACCCTAATAAAAACTGGATTCGACTTCACTGTTGGTCTAAAATTTCCTATTTCTTTTCTCTTGTCTTTCATTTTTTTCTAGTTTTTTAGTCTTTTTATCAAGTGTTTTTTTCCTCTTCTGTTTCCATTATTTCTCAAGAGGGTTAGTGGTAGTGCCACCGGTGTTCCTCACGCTGTTCACTGTAGACATTGCATTTAGAGGCTTTGGAGAGTCCGAGGCTGTGCAGAGTCCAAAGCTTTGCAAAGTCGAAGGATTTGCAGAGTACCAAGTTTTGAAGAGTACGAGGTTCTTACTTTGCAGAGCCCAGGCTTTGCAGTCGTAGGTTTTACAGAGTCCCAGGCTTTACAGTCGTAGGTTATACAGAGTCCCAGGCTTTACAGTCGTAGGTTTTACAGAGTCACAGGCTTTACAGTCGTAGGTTTTACAGAGTCCCGGACTTTACATAGGCATTGCAGACTCCCAGGCTTTGCAGAGTTCCAAACATTGCAGAGTCCCAGACTTTACAGAGTCCCAGGCTTTGCAGAGTTCCAAACATTGCAGAGTCCCAGACTTTACAGAGTTCCAGACTTCACAGAGTCCCAGGCTTTGCAGAGTTCCAAACATTGCAGAGTCCCAAACATTGCAGAGTCCCAGGCTTTGCAGAGCTCCAAACATTGCAGAGTCCGAGACTTTGCAGAGTTCCAAACATTGCAGAGTCTCAGGCTTTGCAGAGTTCCAAACATTGCAGAGGCCCAGGCTTTGCAGTTCCAAACATTGCAGAATCCCAGACTTTGCAAAGTCCCAGGCTTTGCAGTGTTTGAAACATTGCAGAGTCTCAGGCATTGTAGAGTCCCGGGCTTTGCAGTCCCAGGCTTTGCAGAATCTCAGGCTTTACAGAGTCACTTTGCCACCTAGAAGCATTCACTGATTAACTCTACTGTACCCACATTTGTGAGATAATTGGCTATAATCCAGGGAAAATTTTTTTAGAATTTAGGAGTAATTGGGTCAAAGGGCAAGGGCAAGGTCAAGGTCAGGAAATTCTAAAAAACCGTATTTCTGTTATATTTGGCAATTTATTATCCAATTTGCATGATGTTAGTACCAAAATGTGCATGATTACACTGCCTGTCTTATGATATACAATATTATATAGGCGAAGGTAAGCGCTTTACCGAATGCCCGTTCTAGTTAAATAATAAAATTTCACCTCTTGATATCCTCTCCAGGTATGGCTCGGCCACCTTCCTATCAGCAGACGACGGCGAAGGAGACCTGTACAACGCCTCAGTGTCCTTAGAAGGGCGGCAGCTGCTGGAGGTGGACAAGCAGGAGGGTGTACACGTGGGTGGCTCACCTGAGTATGTGGGCGTGAGTGTCTTCAAGATTCATGGGGATTACCATAATGGTGAGTAATTTATTCATCTTTTTAATTAGGGATTTTTGGTTGATATTCAGTCGTAGATTCGAAGCTCGGTGTTGACCCACCGTAGTCAGTAACAACCAGATACATTTTCTACTTTTGTTCGCTGAGAAATTAGGAGATTTGATGTAGTTTTCTTTGTATAAAGTGAGATTACTTGGAGATTTAACACGGGATTTATGACAAATATACCAGTGTATACACACACACACACACACACGCACATATATATATATATATATATATATATATATATATATATATATATATATATATATATATATATATATATATATATATATATATAAAACCTCCTATATGTAAGTGTCCTAAATAAACGCAAATCCCCAGATTTAGTACAAAACTTTCACAAACTCTGCTTACAAAGCCTTACAAAGTCTTTTAATTCTCGCCATAAGGAAAGATTAGACGACAGACTTTCATGCAAAATAGAGAATTACAAAACTAGTTACATCTGCGAAAGTTAACCAATCAACATCAAACTTCTCTTTCTAGTAGGTAACTTTTTCCAACTAGCCTACAACTCAGGCTGCTATAGCTCGAGAGAGAGAGAGAGAGAGAGAGAGAGAGAGAGAGAGAGAGAGAGAGAGAGAGAGATTTTCAGCATTTATCAGGAAATTCAACTTAGTCTGCTTCATCTCCTCACAGGAGAGAGAGAGAGAGAGAGAGAGAGAGAGAGAGAGAGAGAGAGAGAGAGAGAGAGAGAGAGAGTTACAAGGATTTAGGATGTCACAAGGACTTTAGTCCATCTGCTGAGACTAGAGAGAGAGAGAGAGAGAGAGAGAGAGAGAGAGAGAGAGAGAGAGAGAGAGAGAGAGAGATAGAGAGAGATTTTCAGCATTTATGAGAGGAATTCAACTAGGTCTGCTTCATCTCCATAGAGAGAGAGAGAGAGAGAGAGAGAGAGAGAGAGAGAGAGAGAGAGAGAGAGAGAGAGAGAGAGTTTTCAGCATTTATCAGGGAATTCAACTCGGTCTGCTTCATCTCTCTCTCTCTCTCTGTCGAGAGAGAGGGAGAGAGAGAGAGATATTTTCAGCATTTATCATGGAATTCAACTCACGCAATTGATCCTGGAGAAAAGTCTATCCTCTTGGTGAAGAGAGAATTGTTTATTTGTTCGAACATCTGTTGGGGATTTACTTTCTGGTCTTGCGGGAGACGTTGTGGTCTGGCTGAAGCACTTATTAAACGACTTGAAGGGACCCTTTTAGACACTTAATCAGCTGGCACACCCAAGTTGGGTCTCTGTTCTTGTTGGAGATGATTTCCTCTTCTTTTCTTTCTCTGGTGTTTGTAGTAGATTCATATTTTTTTGTGATGCTTTCCTTTTTAGTTTTATCTGTGCTATTTTTATTAGATTAATATTGGCTTTTTTTCAGGGGGGGGGGGGGGAGAAAGATGCTTCCTTGTCAAGTTTTTTCTTTACTTTTTTTAATTACCTTCGTAATATTTTGTTGGAGATGCTTCCTTTGTGAGTTTTTCTCTATTTTATTACATGCATTAATATTTTTTCTTATTTGAGATGCTTCCATGTTAGTTTCTTTCAATGCTATATATGTTATATTCCAATTATTTTGTTTGATATACTTAGTTTTACCTCTCCTATTTGTTTTTCTAGTAGATGCTTTCATATTAATTTTGTCTCTGCTACTTTCGTTAAATTCGTATTATTTTAGTTTTTGTTTGAGATGCTTCCTCGGTAGTTTTTTCTTCCCTAATTTTCATTAGATTTGTTGTTGTTGGAGATGCTTCCTTGTTAGTTTTCGTCTCTGCTAGTTTATTAAATTCTTATTATTTTTTTTTGTTGGAGATGCTTCCATGATAGTTTTTCTCTCCTAATTTTTATTAGATTATATTTTTGTTTTCTTTTTTTTTTGGGGGGGGGGGTGATATCCTTCCTTGTTCGTTTTTGTCTCTGCTAATTTGTTAAATTCTTATTATTTTTGTTTTTGTTGGAGATGCTTCCATGTTAGTTTTTTCTCCCCTAATTGATTAATATTTTTTGTTGGAGATGCTTCCGTGTTTATTTGTGTTTCTGCTATTTCTATTATATTCGTATTATTTTGGTTTTTGTTGGAGATTCTTCCATGTTAGTTTTCTCTCTCCTAATAGATTAATATTTTTTTATTGGAGATGCATCCATGTTAATTTCTGTCTCTGCTATTTTCGTTAAATTCGTATTATTTTTGTTATTGTTGGAGATGCATCCATGACAGTTTTTTCTCTCCTAATTTTTATTAATTTTTTTTTTTTGAGATGCTTCCATGTTATTTTTGTGTCTGGTAATTATTATTATTTTTATTTGTGTTGGAGATGCTTCTATGTTAGTTTCTGTCTCTGCTAATATGTTAAATTCGTATTATTTTTGTTTTTGTTGGAGAAGCTTCCATGAATATTACGTTACAGCACAAACACAAAAAACTATTTATCCTTCCGTGAAAATCCTATTTCACATCCAGGCGTTTTTGGATAATGTTGACAAAGATTAATGTGCAAAATGTTGTCGTAAATTTCAAGTTGTAAGACTAGATCAAAATTTCATTTTCTCCGTCATGCATTTATATGTTGCTATTTGAGATTAAAGTTGACATAAGCATTGCTTATATTCTCTCTCTCTCTCTCTCTCTCTCTCTCTCTCTCTCTCTCTCTCTCTCTCTCTCTCTCTCTCTCTCTCTGTCTCTCTCTCTCTTTTTTTTCTGTGTAAGGAGTATTCATTTACTTGTTAGTGAATTATGTATGTATATATATGTATACTGTATATATATATATGTATGTATATATACACATACATATAGAATAAGATATGCATATACTGTATATATATATATATATATATATATATATATATATATATATGTATACTGTATATATATATATATATATATATATATATATACATATATATATATATATATATATATATATATATATATATATATATATATATATATATGTGTATGTATATATACACATACATATAGAATAAGATATGCATATACTATGTATATATATATATATATATATATATATACATATATATATTATATATATATATATATATATATATATATATATATATATATGTGTGTGTGTGTGTGTGTGTCGGTGTGTGGGCGTTTATTTATGTGTACATGCGTGTATTTATTTAATTATGCTTTTTATATATCCCCAAATGTTTCTAGTTGGTTGGCTATCAAAGGTGAATTACACATATGTAAAATAACCAGTTATTTGAATTCCCATTATATTTAATGAAATATAACCAACGGTTTGCGATAGAGTTAACTAAAATATAATTTTCATTTAATATGAACAAAGGCAGTTCAGTGTTTGGTATAAAATTTCATAATTTTCTATATTAAACACTTAATAACTGAAATATATACTTGCTTTAGGGTACACCTTTTTTTTTTTTTTTTTTTTTTTTTTTGCCTCCACAAATTATTTTATCCCCCCCATCCTTTAAATAAGAACATTAAACTTGAATTGGTGGAACTTCAAATGTTCAAACTTGCAACGAATGGTCTTTGTTGAACTGGCTGACATAAGTTTCTTTTTATAGTTTATATATGAAAAATATATTTTAATGTTGTTACTGTTCTTAAAATATTTTGTTTTAATTGTTTATTACTTTTCTTGTAGTTTTTTTTTTATTTCATTGTTGCCTTTTCTCTCTGGGCTATTTTTTCACTGTTTGGTGCCCTTGGACTTATAGCATCCTGCTTTTCCAACTAGGATTGTAGCTTAGCTAATAATAATGATGATGATTATGCTAATAATAATATCTTCATTTCTTATCCATTATCCTTAAGTTATTAAGCTAGACATTCTGAATAAAATAGAATATCTTATGTAGCTTAATAATTTCTCTCGAAAACTGCTACAAAACTCCAAGCAAGATATCTTGAATAAGAGAAAATTCTTATGATAAAATATTTTCATTATTTCCTTTATAATTCCTGCAATATACTAAGCTAGACGTTCTGAATATAATAAAACATCTTATCTGACTTCATAATTCCAAAAATATACACAAAATACCGAGGAAGACATCTTGAATAAGAAAAAAAATCTCATGGTAAAATATCATACTCCAAATTTCGTTGGACTCGAAAGTCACCTCATTTTTACATCTCGCATTTCTCGCTTTTATTTCGCCCAAATATCGAACAAAGGAGACTACCATCCTTCCTTTCATTTCGCCGAGAGACACTGCAACACGCGGGAGAAGTCACCGAAACCTCTGCAATGCTATTGAATGCAAAAGCATTACCTAAGACTTATAACCCTCTCCTCTGATGGGTTCCAAAATACGTCATCGTACTTATGACCAGAGCCGAATGAGGCGAGCCATCTAGCGGGCATAATTGCAATGTTTCTCTCCGTCTGCCCTTCTTACTGTCTTTCTCATGTCTTTACCATGTCTGTATACCAGTCTCTCACGTTCTCTTCATTACCCACGTCTTACAACCCCCTCCTTGAGTGGGTCCCATAATACGTCATCGTATTTATGACCAAAGGTGAATGAGGGGAGCCATCTAGTGGGCATAATTGCAATGTTTCTCTCTCCGTCTGCCCATCTTACTGTCTTTGCCATGTCCGTACCATGTCTGTATGTCAGTCTGTCACGTTATTTTCATTACCTTCGTCTTACAGTCCCCTCCTTGAGTGGGTCCCAAAAATACGTCATCGTGTTTATGACCAGAGCAGAATGAGGCGACCCATCTAGCGAGCATAATTTAAATCTCTCTCTGTCTGCCCGTCTTATTTTTTTACTGTCTTTATCATGTCTGTGTGTCAGTCTGTCACGTTCTCTTCATTACCTTCGTCTTACAGTCCCTTCCTTGGGTGGGTCCCAAAAATACGTCATCGTATTTATGACCAGATCAGAATGAGGCGACCCATCTAGCGGGCATAATTTCAATGTCTCTCTCTGTCTGCCCGTCTTACTTTTTTTACTGTCTTTATCATGTCTGTGTGTCAGTCTGTCACGTTCTCTTCATAACCCACGTCTTACAACCCCCTCCTTGGGTGGGTCCCAAACATATGTCATCATATTTATGACCAAAGCAGAATGAGGCGAGCCATCTAGCGGGCATAATTTCAATGTCTTTCTCCGTCTGCCCATCCTACTGTCTTTGCCATGTCTGTACCATGTCTGTATGTCAGTCTGTCACGTTATCTTCATTACCTTCGTCTTACAGTCCCCTCTTTGGGTGGGTCCCAAAATACGTCATCGTATTTATGACCAAAGGTGAATGAGGGGAGCCATCTAGAGGGCATAATTTCAATGTCCCTCTCTGTCTGCCCGTCCTACTGTCTTTACCATGTTTTTACTATGTCTGTGTGTCAATCTGTCACGTTCTCTTCATTACCTTCGTCTTACATTCCCCTCCTTAGGTGGGTCCCAAAAATACGTCATCATGTTTATGACCAAAGCAGAATAATGGGAGTCATCTAGCAGGCATAATTGCAATGTTTCTCTCTCCGTCTGCCCATCTTACTGTCTTTGCCAGGTCTGTACCATGTCTGTATGTCAGTGTGTCACGTTCTCTTCATTACCTTCGTCTTACAGTCCCCTCCTTGGGTGGGTCCCAAATATATGTCATCGTATTTATGACCAGATCAGAATGAGGCGACCCATCTAGCGGGCATAATTTCAATGTCTCTCTCAGTCTGCCCGTCTTACTTTATTTACTGTCTTTATCATGTCTGTGTGCCAGTCTGTCACATCCTCTTCATTACCCACCCCTTACAACCCCTTCCTTGGGTGGCTCCCAAAATACATCATCATATTTATGACCAAAGCAGAATGAGGCAAGCCATTTAGCGGACATAATATCAATGTCCCTCTCTTTATGCCCGTCTTACTGTCTTTACCATGTCTGTATGTCAGTCTGTCACCTTCTCTTCATAGAGATTCACTCTCCTTTTTTTATTTACTCATTTACTCATTAACGATTCATTGCTTTCTTTTGTATGGTGAATTATCTCTTGAACTCCCTCATTCGTCTTATGCTAATTCAGTGCTTATTTGCATACCCCCTGCAGTGCATATGCTCTCTCTCTCTCTCTCTCTCTCTCTCTCTCTCTCTCTCTCTCTCTCTCTCCTTGAGCCTGGGCGGCTAAGGAGAATAGGATATCGGAATAACACATCGTAATAGGCAGAATCACCCTTCCCCCTCTCAGGGAGGGGAGATGGGGTGTAGAGCAAGAGTCGACTCCTTTTCCGGTATGATGTTGATGCTAATGGGAATTTGATCCCCCCTTCCATATCCCCTTTCACTGCCATCCCCCTCCCTCAAAGCCTACCCCCTTCCCCCTCCCCCCCAAGTGCTCGGAAGGGTGCAAGTCCAATACACAGGAACAAATAATGATCTTCTCCGTCTGCATTTTCTGTTTATTCTTGCATATTTTGGTTGGTGTATCTTCTGGGGTGTACTGTATATATATATATATATATATATATATATATATATATATATATATATATACAATATATATATATATATACAATATATATATATATATATATATATATTGTATATATACATATATATATATATATATATTGTATATATATACATATATATACATATACATATATGTACTGTATGTATATACATACATATATATATATATATATATATATATATATATATGCATATATATATGTATATATATTTATATATATGCATACATACATATACATATATGTGCATATACACATACATATATATATATATATATATATATATATATATATGTATGTATATCTTGTGTGTATACTGTCTTTATATATGGATGTGTTTGTGTATTTTGGATATATTTACATTATGCATTACGAATGTCCTTACAGAATGTTTATATACAAGACCAAATTTGAATGGCATCCGTCTGTTTGTCCACATTCTTCTGTTGAATTGTAAACCTCTGTACCTGTAAACGCTTATCTTTTAGTAAATTATGTGCAATATGTGTAAATAGGAGTAGAAATTAAAATGGTAATTCTCTCCAAGAAACTCTATTTACAATAAACGTTCGCTACAGTTTACGTTATCGGCCACAAATTTCAGTCACCTGATTGAACGTTCTTGACCGTAAATGTTCTTCATGTTAAACGTTGTCCAACGTGAACGTTCCGCAACATAGGCGTTCTTGCTTTAAACGTTCACTACCATAAAGTATGTTTCATAATCGTTCATTAACATGAATTTTCTTTCTTGTAAACGTTCACCACCATAAGCTACCTCATAAACGTTCTTACTTTAAACGTTAACTACCATAAAGTTTCTTTCTCATAAACGTTCTTACTTTAAACGTTCACTACCATAAAGTTTCTTTCTCATAAACTTTATTACTTTAAACGTTCACTACCATGAAGTTTCTTTCTCATAAACGTTATTACTTTAAACGTTCACTACCATGAAGTTTCTTTCTCATAAACGTTATTACTTTAAACGTTCACTACCATGAAGTTTCTTTCTCATAAACGTTATTACTTTAAACGTTCACTACCATGAAGTTTCTTTCTCATAAACGTTATTACTTTAAACGTTCACTACCATGAAGTTTCTTTCTCATAGACGTTATTACTTTAAACGTTCACTACCAAAAAGTTTTTTTCATAGACGTTATTACTTTAAACGTTCACTACCATGAAGTTTTTTTCATAGACGTTATCACTTTAAACGTTCACTACCATGAAGTTTCTTTCTCATAAACGTTATCACTTTAAACGTTCACTACCATAAGGTTTCTTTCTCATAAACGTTATCACTTTAAACGTTCACTACCATAAGGTTTCTTTCTCATAAACGTTATCACTTTAAACGTTCACTACCATAAGGTTTCTTTCTCATAAACGTTATCACTTTAAACGTTCACTACCATAAGGTTTCTTTCTCATAAACGTTATCACTTTAAACGTTCACTACCATAAGGTTTCTTTCTCATAAACGTTATCACTTTAAACGTTCACTACCATAAGGTTTCTTTCTCATAAACGTTATCACTTTAAACGTTCACTACCATAAGGTTTCTTTCTCATAAACGTTATCACATTAAACGTTCACTACCATAAGGTTTCTTTCTCATAAACGTTATCACTTTAAACGTTCACTACCATAAGGTTTCTTTCTCATAAACGTTATCACTTTAAACGTTCACTACCATAAGGTTTCTTTCTCATAAACGTTATCACTTTAAACGTTCACTACCATAAGGTTTCTTTCTCATAAACGTTATCACTTTAAACGTTCACTACCATAAAGTTTCTTTCTCATAAACGTTATCACTTTAAACGGTCACTACCATAAAGTTTCTTTCTCATAAACGATATCACTTTAAACGGTCACTACCATAAACTTTTTCACTCATAAACATTCACTACCATAAATTTTCTCATAAACGTTCACTTTCATAAGCTTTCTCATAAGCGTTCTCACTTTAAACGTTAACTACCTTAAACTTCCTTTCTCATAAACGTTCTTATTTGAAACGTTCACTACCATAAACTTTCTCATAAACGTTCCTACTTCAAACGTTCTCTACCATATACTTTCTTTCTCATAAACGTTCTTACTTTAAACATTCTCTACTATATACTTTCTCATAAACGTTCTTGCTTTAAACATTCACTACCATAAACTTTCTCGTAAACGCTCTTACTTTAAACGTTCACTACCATAAACTTTCTCATAAACGTTCTTTCTTTAAATGTTCTCTACCATATACTTTCTTTTTCCTAAACGTTCTTACTTTAAACGTTGTCTACCATATACTTTCTTTCTCATAAACGTTCTTACTTTAAACGTTCTGTACCATATCCCTCTTAATGAGAGAATGCCTTGATGAAGTCATTGAGCTTCAGCACGGCATTTCATTCCCGTGCTGAAACTTGGTGACGGGCAAGAGGGCTCTCGAACTTGGGGAAATTGCTCCCGCAGTTCGAATCTAAATTTCTCTCTTTCACCTTTTTCTTTTTCTCAATATTACTTCGACCCTATCCTAATTTCATAAACTTTCTTTCGTCTTGCTTTCCAAACTCTATGAAAAAAATTTCCCTCATTATATATGTGTATATATTATGTACATATATATTTATTTTTTTTTTCCTATGGCTTGGATGTTTCTACATCCATTGTATCCCCGGCGGGGATGTTCATACATCCTTTATTGCTGTCTGCTTTGATGAGTGGGAGGAGGTATCACGGTTGGGAGGTGTTTGATTTCAAGGCTATATGTGAGAGTATTGGATGATTTCAGCCATTCCAAAGATGGTTTGGACCTTTTTGGCGGAACTATTCTCAAGTGTTGGGTCTTCGGAATCCAAGGGGATCCAATGCTTGGGGTAGGACTCTCGGCTTTTGGCCGGAAGCCCGTCATTACAGATATGGGGAGGATGATTCCATAATTTCTTGGTCTCAGTCCTAACAGGCGGGTTCAGCTTACACCTGTGCCTCTATATCTGTTTTGATGCTATCCTTCGGGTAGGGTATGGAGTGGACCATCTGGGAAGTATACTCTCATTGTGCCGATAGTGGAGAGTGCAAATTTCCTTTCTGACGTGTGATGGCCTAACATTCTCGAGCAGGTACATCAAACTAACCCTTTTCTCTCTCTCTCATCTAATGGATTCTTTAAGTAACGAACCCCCATCCCCTGGATACGCTGACTCTCCCCCGGCACTGTTGACGACCTCTGCTAATTCAATTAAGAAAAATTCTGTTGACGACCCAGGAACAAAAAAGGACCCCTCTACTAATGTTTTAAAACCAATTAAGTAGGGTAACAAAGGGAAACTAAGAATCCTTCATGTTACCCAAATTCCAATAAATACTGATTATGATATGATATATAAAGCATTTAGATGCTATGGAGTGATAAAAGAAATTAGAATGAAACTTGAAAATGAAAAATGGCATTCATGGATAACTTATAATAATCATGAAGAAGCATTCAATGCAATATGTAACATCAATGATATCAAAATTAATAATTTAAAAGTCATGGGTGCCCTATGTGATAAGATACCAAACAGTTTGGATGAATATAGACCTGCTGACTGGTTTGAGAAAGATATCGATTTAACTATGCTCCCCCAAAGAAAGCCAAAACTACCAATGTGGCTTGTTGCCGAGCCTAAAGGGAGTAATGAGAATTATTTTAAAATTAGCAAACTAATTCAGAAAAAGGTAGGAACCATTGCACCAGGTGATATATCTCGCTTTGGGAAAAATAGCTTCCTAATCCATGCAAAATCATACACGCAATCAGTAATACTGTCTAACCTTACGACAAGCAGTGATGAGGATATGTTAGATGTCAAACCCCACCTAAACTTTAGTTACGGAAGGGGAGTAGTCTTCAATAAAGATCTGTACGAATTTACAGAAGAGGAAATACTAGCCATGTGCCCATTAACAGTGTGGAAAGTGCATAAGATTCCTGGGACATCAATGATTATCCTTACTTTCCAGGATGCTGATGTGCCTTTCCACATCGATATTGAAAATGAAAGAATAAAAGTTCGACCTTTTAAACAAAAGCCCTTACAATGCTTCAAATGTTTCAAATTTGGACATCCTTCTAAAGTTTGTAAAAATGAAAAAATGTGTAGCATCTGTGCCAGTCCTTATCATGGAGAGTGTACACTTGAGCCCAGATGTTTGAATTGCAATTCAAACCATAAATCCACTGACAGGAGCTGCGAGATTTATAAGTTTGAAGAAGCAGCCCTCAACAAATCCAGTGTAGAACACATAAGTGTAGGACATGCCAAAAGACTACTGAAAAAACCAAACAACTATGCAAAGGCACTGAAATCAAGAGAAAATATACCACAGGAGACATCGAACCCACATAGTGCTGCCAGTAATTCCAAGAAAAGAAATATATCATCTAATGATAGTAAAGTTTTACGTGACAAGGTAAGCATATTGCCTTCCAAGGCTTTGCCACTGTGTATTAAAACTGCGACACTGCCCACTTCTATACAAACTTCATCCCCCATTACCAGCAATAGTACTAACCTCTCTCAGGCCATGTCCTTGCCTGATTTGATGGAAGTTCCACCCGAAACAAAGTTACCAGGTGCACCTGTGGTAGGGAAGGTGCAAAAACCTGGTAAATCCTCACCACCGATAAATAGGAAAAGAGAGAGACCTCCATCTCTCTCTCTCCACCCTCCATTAGAAACGTTAAGGTTATGACATCAAATAAATTTGATGTTTTGTCTGTTGATGTTTCTAATGAACCAGAAGATAAACTGAATAAATCAGAAATTCAAATTGAGATCCACCATCCACCTCAACAAATAGATCAAAAGGATACAAAGAAAAACACAAACATAAAACCCAACATAACAAGACCACCTCTGGAGAAACCTACAGGTAATAATGTTAGATTAAAAACTGCTAATGGGAAGACCTCATCCAAGATGTCTTCCAGAAATAATCCATAGTTTTCTCCTCCATTTTGCATTGGAACTGTCAGGGTTTGAGGGCGAAACATGAAGAATTTAAGCTCCTAATTCATGAGCATTCCCCCATAATTGTATGTCTTCAGGAAAGTATGCTTGATTCTAACACTCCTAGTCCTCGAGAGTATGTTAGCTACAGAACACCATATAATCAACAAGCAGGGAGCCATGGCGGAAGTCTCATATACATTCGTCGAGATGTTCCCAAATACCTATGTCTATACGTACAACCCTGCAGGCAGTTGTTGTACAAATTGATATAGGGAGAAAATATACAATTTGCTCTCTGTACTTACCTCCAAATGATAATATTTTATATGATGATTTAGCAGAGGTCATTCAACAACTCCCTCAACCTTTTCTCTTACTGGGAGATATGAATGGTAGACATCCTTTATGGGGTGATGTTTTGGCCAACACAAGGGGCAATATTATCTCATCAATTGTGGAGAATGAGAATGTGGGACTCCTTAATACAGGAGAGCCCACGCACTTCCATGTTCAGACAGGTACTTTGTCATGCATTGAGCTTTCAATTGCAAGCTCTAGCTGCCTTCTTGATTTTTATTGGAGGACATTAGATGATTGGCATACTAGTGATCATGCACCAATCATTATAAACACCAACAAGGGTCCGCCTTCGCAAAGATCTCCACGTTGGAATCTAGACAAGGCAGACTGGGTTAAATTTTGTGAGCTAAGTGAAATTGAAGCGAGAGCAGAACAGTTTGAAAGTGTTGATGATGCCATAGACCTACTGAATGGAACTCTTCATACAGCAGGAATCAATTCGATTCCCAAAACCACAGGACTATTCAAAAGTCGACCAGTCCCGTGGTGGTCCTCAGAATTAACAGCCTTGCACAGAGCCACCAGAAAATCCCTGACTAGATTGCGTAGACGCCGTACTGATGAAAATTTGATATCATACAAAAAATGTAGAGCACAGTTCCGTCGTGCCATGAAAGAAACTAGACGCCAATCTTGGGTGGCTTTTGTTTCCTCCATTAAAAGTAGAACACCACCATCTTCTGTATGGAGGAAAATAAAAAAAAATGCAGGCAAATTTACCCCGAACCCACCACCAGTGTTGAAAGTGAATGGTCAGTTTGTGACTGAAGGAAATGAAGTTAGCAATGCCCTGGCTGACCATTTTTCAAATGTATCGTGCAAGAGTGTAGCAGCTCCTGGTCACCAGTACAGGAGCATTGAAGAAAAGAAAATTTTAAATTTTGCAACCGGAAGGGAAGAATCTTATAATTCTCCTTTTACTGAAAGAGAACTTGATTCCGCACTCGCTACTTGCAACGATAAAGCTCCTGGACCCGATGGAATTCCATATGCAATGGTTAAACATGTACATTTTAATACAAAGTTATTTATTCTAAGTATTATTAATAGAATATGGCATGATCATAGTTACCCAAGTGTTTGGGAACTAGCCATTATTTTAGCCTTTTTAAAACCCGGTAAGGACAAGTTTTTAGCAGCAAGCTATCGACCTATTGCATTGACTTCATGTTTATGTAAAATCATGGAGAAGATGGTCAATGTAAGGTTGATGTGGTACCTTGAAAAGAAGGGTATTTTATCACCGATTCAATGTGTATTCAGAAAAATGCACTCAACAACTGATGTGTTAATAAGACTTGAGTCCTCTATTTGTTAAGCCTTTGCTTCCAAACAGCACCATGTGACAGTTTTTTTCGACCTTGAAAAGGCATATAATACCACATGGAGATATGGTATACTTAAAACAATTCATGAACTATGATTAAAAGGAGAACTACCACTATTTATTCAGTCATTTCTTTCGCATAGAGTTTTTCAAATGAGAGTGGGGGAAACTCTATCAGAGAGTAAGTGTCAGGAAGGAGGAGTTCCTCAGGGGAGTGTGCTGAGTGTAACCCTGTTTGCACTAGCAATTAATGGGATATCCCCAGTCATTCCCCGGGATGTTCTCTCAACATTATTTGTGGATGATCTCTCAATATCATTTGCTGGCATTAGAATGGCAATGGTTGAGAGAAAAATCCAACTCTCTATTGATAAAATTATCCAGTGGGCTGAAATGAATGGATTTAAGTTCTCGACAAGTAAAACTACCATTGTCCATTTTTGTCGTATCCGGGGAGTACATCCAGTCCCGGATATATACATTAAAGGTCAACGGATACCATGTGCAAGTGAAGCTAAATTTTTAGGTTTGATATTTGATTGTAGGCTTACATGGGTTTCTCACTTAAAAGCGTTAAAAGCTAAATGTGTTGAAGCTCTGAATATCTTAAAAGTATTGTCCCATACATCATGGGGGGCAGACCGCAATACTGTTTTAAAATTATACAAGGCCTTGATTTTTTCCCAAATTAGTTATTGATGTGAAATATATTCTTCAGCCACCCCAAGCCGGTTGAAAATATTAGACTCAATACATCATGCAGGTATTAGATTGTCTACAGGAGCTTTAAAAACCTCGCCTATCCCAAGTCTCCTTGTTGATGCTGGAGAGTTACCTCTAGACCTTTACCGAATGTCTTCCATTATTCAGTATTGGTTTAGATTGCAAAGACTCCCTAACTCTCTAGCCTTTCAGACTGCAAGCCTTGTAAGACACGCATCATACTTTGAGTTGCACCCAAAATCTCCTCAACCTTATGGCTTTCGGGTGAAACGATTATTAAATAGTCTGGATATAATTAGAAGTAAGGTATTTCCATTCAAGGTATCATCAACGCCTCCATGGAAATTACCAGAGATATCTTTTTGTAAATATTTTATTGGAGATAAGAAGAATATGTCAGACCTAGAAGCCAGGTCTCTTTTTAATGAACATGTTAAAGAACATAGAGGATCAACTTTTATCAATACTGATGGCTCCAAATCTGATGCTGGCGTTGGATTTGGAGTACATAGTAATGGTTTTAATCGTAGAGGTGCACTTCCTCTGACCGCTTCCATATTTACTGCCGAACTGTATGGCATATTAACCGCTATTGAGAAAATAGCGTTGGGTAAGGATGGTAATTTTACAATTTTTAGTGATGCAAGGAGTGTCCTTCAAGCTATAGAAGTTTTTAATTCTAATAACCCTCTAGTTTTAAAGATTTTAGAATGGCTTTTTATTATTGGACGGAGAGGTATAACAGTTCAATTTTGTTGGGTTCCAGCACATGTAGGTGTGTCTGGGAATGAGAAGGCAGATTCACTGGCTAAGAAGGCTGCATCCGAGTTGCTGCCAAGAAGGTATCCCATTCCCTGTAATGATTTCTTACCTGACATCAAGAAATCGGTTCGCAATAAATGGCAACAGCAATGGGATAGCCTAGTTGGGAATAAAATGCGAGAGGTAACAAATGTCATATTTCCTTGGAGGTATAATACGATGCCTCGAAAATGGGAGAAGTCTCTTTGTCGTTTCCGTATTGGTCACACTCGGTTGACACACGAGTTTCTGCTGAGGGGCCAACACCAACCGTATTGTGACGACTGTTTAGTACCTCTAACAGTGAGGCATTTGTTGACCGAATGCCCCAATTATAATAACTTGAGGAATAGATATTTGTTTGAGGCTCGAGGTGAGGGTGGCAGGTTCATCCTTGCCAAGATTCTTGGAAATGATGTGTCCTATTATGCAAGTGGCATTTTTAGATTTATTTCAGAAGCAGGTCTTCTGAAAATTATTTAACTTTTATGACATTCAACTTTTATGATTTTAATTAAATACTTTTATTTCTTATTTTATTTTTTATTTTTGTATGCATAAATTAAATGTTACCGGCGTCAATGACCTTAGATGTCAGGATGCCTGAAAACTCTAAATCAATCAATCAGTCAATCCGTACCATATACTTCCTTTCTCATGAACGTTCTTACTTTGAATGTTCACTACCATAAACTGTTTTCCTCATAAACGTTCTTAGTTTAAACATTCACTATCATAAACGTTCTTACTTTAAACCTTCCCTACCATGGATGTTACTGACCTTAAACGTTCTTTACCGCAACTTGCTCCACCAATTCTGTTTTACGAAAGATAAAATGAAAGAGTGGAAGAAAAATGTTAGCTCTTTTTTTCGCCTTTTTCACATTTTTTTGAGGCGGTCATTTATATCTGTCAAGGATACAATTCAGAAATATACACTTTTTGCCTGAGTTTTTTTTTGTTTTTTTTTGGTGGGGGGGGGGTGGGACGGGTTGCCTTTGTGTCGTTTATTGCTATCGTTTTAAAAGAAAGGATTATTTTTCTAATATATATATATATATATATATATATATATATATATATATAATCTATATTATATATATATATATATGTATATATATATATATATATATATATATATAATCTATAATATATATATATATATATTTATATATAATCTATAATATATATATATATATATATATATATATATATAATCTGTGTATGTGTATGTATGTATGTATGTATGTATGTATGTATGTATGTATGTACGTGTGTATATATGAGAAAGAGAGAGGAAGCATGATTTCTTTTTCTTTTTTTATTTTGCTGAAGGTGATTACTTAAG
>NC_090756.1:10284931-10349931 GCF_036898095.1 Palaemon carinicauda | reverse complement strand
AAGAGCGAAAGAGAATTGGCAAAGATGTTGAGAAGGGAAACTAACAATTGTGTGTGTGTGTGTGTGTGTGAGAGAGAGAGAGAGAGAGAGAGATATTGTCTATAGGCAAGGATCTTGTAGAGGAAAAGTGATAATCGAGAGAGAGAGAGAAAAATGTACTATATCAGCCCTTGTCCCCTCCAACTAATTCTATTCTTGTCTCCCTCCAGATGTGGGGAAGGTCGAGTCTTATCAGCGAGTCGGAACATCTGTGAAGACGAGAACGAGTGTGTTTGGGAGCCTTGCCTCAATGGGGGCACTTGCTTCAATAAACAATCAAGTTAGTATTAAATGATGTTATTATTATTATTATTATTTTTTTTTCTTTGTTTTTGTTTAATGGGGATGTGTAATATATATATATATATATATATATATATATATATATATATATATATATTTATATATAATATATTTTTGATATATGTATATATATATATATATATATATATATATATATATATATATATATATATATATATATATATTATATATATATATTTATTTATATATATACCTTATTATTATTATTATTATTATTATTATTATTATTATTATTATCAATCCTTGTTGGAAAAGCAGGATCCTGTATGCCCAAGGGCTCCAAAAGGGGAAAATAGCCTGGTGAGGAAAATAAACAAGAAAATGCTTAATACGAGAGAAATAATGAACAATTAAAATACCATATTTTATTAACAGTAACAACATTAAAATAGATCTTTCATAGATTATCTATAAATAGACTTATATCATCTGTTCAACATAAAGACATTCTCTGGAAGTGCGAACTTTGGAAGTACTTCAGATTCAAGCTTAATGTGTTCTTCAAAAGGGGTTGAGGAATAAAAAAGGTTTATTGGAGGAAAAAGGAACATCAGTTGGGGTTGGTAATATTAGACTGAGGTTCTATAATTTTCTGTGTGTTTTTGTTAAGGTAAAATTTTAGGGAAATTTATTTCATGGGTCTTTTAACGTTGATTTGGAAGGGAGGCCGTGTGAATTTAGTATGGATGCATCATATTTTGGGGCTTTTCAGTATTTTTGCATCTTATTTTTGTGCTTTTTCAGTTTTGTTGCATCATATTTTTGGACTTTTCAGTATTTTTGCATCTTAATTTGGGCTTTTTTAGTTTTGTTGCATCTTATTTTGGGTGTTTTCAATATTCATTCATCTTGTTTTGGGCTTTTTTCAATATTGTTGTATCTTATTTTGGGCCTTTTCAGTATTTTTGCATCATATTTTTGTTTTACTATTAATGGATCTTATTTTAGGCTTTTTCAGTATTGTTGCATCTTAATTTGGTCCTTTTCAGTTTTTTTGCATCTTATTTTTGGGCTTTTCCATTATTGTTTTATCTTATTTGGGTCTTTCTCAGTATTGTTGCATCTTATTTTTTTTTTCATTATTGTTGCATCTTATTTTGGGTTTTTCATTATTATCGCATCTTAATGCATTTTATTTTGTGCTTTCTCAGTATTTTTGCATCTTATTTTGGCCTTTTTCATTATTGTTGTATCTTATTTGGGCCTTTTCATTATTGTTGCATCTTATTTTGGGCTTTTTCATTATTGTTGTATCTTATTTTGGGCTTTTTCATTATTATTGCATCTTATTTTGGGCTTTTTCATTAATATTGCATCTTATTTTGGGCTTTTTCATTATTATTGCATTTTACTTTGTGTTTTTCATCATTATTACTTCTTATTTTGGGCTTTTTCATTATTATTGCATATTAAGGGAACATCAATGGATTTTGTTAACTATGTATCAATAGAAATAAGGGGAAAAAATTTGCCTTTTCCCAATTATGGAATCAAATCAAGTTAGCAAAAATCTATTATGTATTGTCCGTGTAGCCAAGCACGGGCTCTTGCAATTATGCAGCGTATAGTAAAAAAAAAAAAAAATTTCAATAGGTTGAATCTCATCATCTGGTTTTCACTATAAAAAAAATTGTTTTCCTCCAACAGCTGGTTATGTATGCGCATGTCCGAGTGGGTTCAACGGTCAGCACTGCCATCTACCGGATGCTGCGGACACTTCTTTGAAACTTTCTCTGGGGGCACTTGTAGCTATTGTAGTTTGGTGCTCCTTCTTATTATGTAAGTTCATGTTTGTTTTTATTGCATTTTCTATAATTGTTGAGATTCATTTCGTACCTTTTCTCAAGTAAATACGTAGACCATCTAATTAAGAAGCCAAGGTCATTTTATTAAGAATTCTTATTATTACAATTCACGTTTTCTTAAACAACAAGTACTATAGAAAACGAATTACGATCAACAATTGTAAGGGTAACTTAAGTAATATTTCTTCCCGTTTTCCTTTCATCAGTGCTCATCTGTGCATTCCTCCTACATCAACATCACCGAAGGTCTGCCTTATGCCGAGGTATGGCTGATATAAAGGAAAATATGGTCAATTGCAGAGAGCAATCGTCGTCACCATGTAGTCATACGCCGAACCTCCTGGAACTAAAACTTTTAAAACCCCCTAAAGCCAATGGTCAGCCCGCGTGGAATAAGAACCCAAATATTGCTGGTAAGTGACCCATTTTCTTTAGATTCCCCTTTTCTATAAATTCCCATTTTCTTTTTTTTCCTGCGTATGGCACTAATGTTTCTTTTTACTAGGTTTAATTGGATTTATTTGGTATATTTTGGAGGCCCTTTTATTCTTCTTCGATTGGTCTATCAGGCAGTTGAAGTTTGGATTGTTTTTGACCAACTAGTTCCATGTCTTAACTTTAGAAATATTGCTTGTTTTTTTGCTTCCTCTGTAATTTCATAGTTTTCACACTGGCTCGAAATTCTGATTCTCAGTATGTTAGGTCGTGTTTCCATGATGTGTTAGGGATTTTTTGATAGCTCCAAATGTCTTAAAAACTTATCGTCGATTTCATCATCAGCCGTTACTAGTCTTCCGCAGAACAAAGGTCTCAGACATGTCCATCCTCTTGCGTCTGTATTCTTTCTATGGCAGTATATAACCGTTAATTATCTTAGCTCATTAATGCATCGTCTTCTCGTCCTTCCCCTGCTTCTTTTGTAATCTCTAGGGACCGATACTGCTATTCTTGATGTCCATCTATTATCTGTCATTCTCACTATATGTCCTGCCCATGTCCATTTCTTTTATTTTACAAGTTGTTAGTTTGTTTTTGTATACATGTTTCTCTTTTTTCTGTCTCTTTGTGTTATTCCCATCATTATACTTTCCATAGCTCTTGGAATTGTAACTAGCTTATATTCTAAGGCTTTCGTAAGGCTCAAAGTTTGTGATCCGTAAGTTAATACTGGTAGGACCATCTGATTAAATACTTTTCTTGGAGAAAGTGGCATTTTGATTTTCATAATCTCATTTTGTTTACCAAAAGCTGTCCAATCCAAGCTTATCCTTCTTTCAATTTCTGTCTTGGTGTGTGATATTTGTATGTTATGCATTGTATTATATTCCATTTCCATTTTCCTTTCATATATCATCACTACAAAGTTATTTTTCAATCCTGTAATCTTATTTTTCCTTTATCGCGCAATGTGCATTCCAATACGCCTTTTGATGACGAAAATAATTGTCCCTTGTTATTGTATGTTGCCCTGAGGCATTCTAATATTCGTATTTTGGGGGAATTTTCAACTATTTTCATCTGCCTTGTTCCCCAAAGTCCCTATCAACATTGTTCAATTCGTTTGCCTTTTCTCAATTATTTGGTTTTTGGGAAATATATGTTTTTGAACAGGGAATTCAGAGATTGTAGGTATAACGCATCCGTGTAATTCTTAGCGTAGTAAACATAGGTAGGGTTCTTCCTTTCAGACATTGCGTGTTAAATCAACTCTATTAGTTCCTTTCCAGTCAGTTGAGAGTGTTGAATATTTTTTTATAGTTAGAACCTTCACCATGCAAAATTTCCTGTCTGATGGAAGCCTATAACGCAGGGTTGAGACAGTTTTGTGTATAAACCTAGTATTGAGCCCCCTCAGAAGTAAGGATCTGCCCTACTTCCTTGAATAGCTCCATCATAGAGAGGATCCATTTTAATACAATCCCTAAAGACAATAAAATATCAGGTACAGTCAACCATATTGACATATCTCAATTTCCTCTCAGAAGCAAACATTAAAGGTAGTATCATATTGTATTTTTTTTCTTTAAATCTTATCTTTCTCCTTGAGATTCTAATCCTCCTCTCTCTCATCAAGTCTCTCTCATTTACCTTCTTTAGGTGTCAATATTGTGTGTGTTCTCTTCCTTCTACCTCTTCCTCCTGTGGCATATAGCCCCTAATCTCTCAAAAAAGGCTCACTCATGCAAAGAAATCTTTATCTTCAATATTCTCTAATCATGGCCATGATGGTACTGGGTATTTAGCTTGCGACATTTCAATTTCATTCTTCATTTTTATGTCGTATTTGGCAAAGACGAGACTGGACAGTGAAACATCAGACCAGCACCATATTATTCAAGAGTGAACATGATCACGACCGTAAGGGCTGCATCTCATTCATCAACTTGCTGGTTTCAGTCCTTATAGTCATGTTCATGATCATTCATGGGTGTTATGGTGCATCTTATTACTCACGCAATATTACCAGTCTTTGCTCTGCTAATTATAACTTTAAAATGCTGAATGGAAATACGAAACTAAACAAGTAGAATTCTAAATCATTCTGGCTTTGATTTTAGATGTATTGAAGACGAAATTCAGAGAAGCCAAACAATATATCAATCAAAAATTAACAGAATAATCGAGTACATTTTTAATTTGCATGTTTTAATATGTTAATGTCTCTACACTCCTTTTGGGAGTTAGAGACGTTTACTAAAAGATGACAAAAATTGAATCAATGTAATGTTGAACAATGATGGAAAATGTATGCATTCATATACACATTGAAAAGTAAAGTCAATAGTGTCTGATCAAAAATTTAATACATTTAATATTATATGTTTTTCATAAATTTTTCTATTTTCAATTTTACTTATCAGAAATATAAAGGAAAAAGGTGATGAAAAATATAACATACTAAATTACTCAAAATTAACAGGAATAGAATTATCAGAATTAAAATCATTTTGATAATAAATGAAATACAAACTTCACCAAGAATTAAAAATATACTGCTGAATGGTATATTGAAGAGCTAGGATGACCAGCATAGAGATGTGAGCAGCTCAAGTGGACTCCGTGGAGCCAGACCGTGGCACTTTGGCGCAAAAGAGGCAGCACCGCCGGGTCTGGTAGGAGGGGGCATGAGACCTGGGGCCTCTTCGCTCCTCTTGGAGCTGGATACAGCCATGGATTGGTGGCTGAGGAGTGAGGTGATGCGCAGTTAGGGAAAGGAACCAGAGGGTGCCCTGTTTACATCTGAATGTTGTGTGGTGGTGAAGTCAGGCCTCATAAGAGTCACGGGTCACTACTGACGCTAGGCATGGGGATGGACCGCTGGCATATTAAGAAAAGAGCAATAGTTGCAAGTGTAATACTTCATTACTCCAGCCACATCTTCCTTCTGCGGCATCTATGCAATATCTCGCTCGATCACACAAACTCATAAACACACGGGAAAGTCTGTTTTCAACATTGCCTTACCATAGCCAAGAAGTTATTGAATAACGGTTGTTTTGTATTGTAATTTGTAATCAGTATTTTCATGCAGCAGTTAGTAGAGAGGAAACAGGATTGTGGGACATGAGTCTTTGGATGATCAACATGTGTATCCCCAGAATAAACAGGATTAGGATTGTTAGGTCTGAAACCAGCATAAGTAATGAGATGCAGCTTTGATAATCCTGATCCTGTTTATGATGGATAGTGTTGACAAACTAATCACTCATGTTCTTTAGCCTGTCTTACCCCTGCCAATTGCAGCATGAGCATACTGACTGGAAAGAATAATACGAAATAAGGTATTTTCAATATTATAATGGTTACGGTAAGTATTAATTAAAGACAAGACTATCCTTTGTGGAATCGAGTTTGCATGTGATGGAGAGAGCTGTTGTTGTATGCCACAGGTGGATGATAAAGCTGGAGAAAATTGTATTCATTTGTAACTATTTCTTTTCTTTGCATGCCAGCTGCCTGTGTCCTTGTCTGGCCTCAGTAGTGATATATGGCTCATTTGAAGCGTGATTTTCATTTCCATTCCACATTCACAAGTAATCAGGAATCCTTTGATTCCTTTCTGCATCTGCGTTCTGCCTTATTTCCGAAGCTGTCGGTCTGTGGTTGGGTTCAGCTTCCTAGAGGTGCTCTGAGACCTCACGTTCCATGTCCTGTCCTGCTAAATCC
This sequence comes from Palaemon carinicauda, assembly GCF_036898095.1. Lineage (NCBI taxonomy): Eukaryota > Metazoa > Arthropoda > Malacostraca > Decapoda > Palaemonidae > Palaemon > Palaemon carinicauda. Next base: position 10,343,596 of record NC_090756.1, on the reverse strand, counting down.
GGCGGCACTGGTTCTGTAATGTTGATGTGGCATGGTGGGACTTTGTGGAATCCCCTTGAGCTGCTCATATCTTTATGATGGATGAACTGGTTCCTTAATGTCTCATTCATGTGTTGCTTTTTCTCAAATACTTGGTTTGGTATAAATCTTATTCATCATCATAATGGTTTCAGTCTGTATAATTCTAGTTCAGTTGATTTTGGGTAAGTTTGTGGTTATTTTTCCTGTCATATTTTCTTCTTTCTCTGCTAAGTACAAATTGATCTTATAGAATAAATATATGTATAGAACAAATAATATCTAATGTGATTTTGTTTATGGTGTGGCAGTATTTTAGACATATTTTTCCATGTGAGTATGTTTGTGACAGAGAGAAAAAACTGTTGAATGCCACAGGAGGAAGGGATTACCGAGTCTTTCACTTTTCATTGCTTTACTCTTTACAAGTAGACATCCTTTTGAGACTCTCATATCTCCATTTCATTGATATAGATTAGAGTTCTGATGTACTATTCATTATTGTGGGGCTGTGAATGCACCCCTTGGTTGGGGGGTTCATTTGATTCCCTAGAGACTGAAATCAGGAACTCAAATTATATTCGTGTTTGCTTCTATTCCCTAATTCTGCAATTTTGACCTTGTTAATCTGAAGTCATGTTCATGTTTGCTTCTATTCTCAAATAATGGTTATGATGGTGGGCCACCTCTAGACATATACCCAAAGCTTGGACAACCTCAAGGTTGAACTTTCGAATTTCTCTCATACATTTCAACTGCACTGGATCAGTTCCCCGAGGTTAGGGTGACCTTTGATGATTTATCAATTTCATGTTACTCTTGACTTATTGGTCCTATGTTATTTAGTACATCTAAAAAATACACATTGAAATATGGATACAATACTCACATCCTTCGCTAGATGATACCGGGCTCACATTCTTTGCTAGATGATAGAGGGTCAAGTGTTTCTTTACATTTTCTCCTATGATCCATACCAAAGATGAGAAGTCATAAGCTTGTTTCAGTTATCAAATTCTAGTCATCAGGTCCTTGGGTACATTGCTTTGTTACCAACTCATTCTTGATGGATTTTTTATTCTGAACCTCTTGATTTGTTATATTCGTTTCATATCAAGTATATGATAGTCATGTGGAGTGTTTGTTTAAATGCTAGATTGTTTCTTTTTAATGCAGTCTTCTTCACCCAGAAGAACACAATATGTCAAATTGGTTTCTTCTAAACTCTGTTCTTATTTTCTGATTCATCTCCATGTACAGTCAGTTTCATATCCAGTACAGTAAAGTTATCTATCATCCTGCAGAACACAGTATGTTAACCTGGTTTCAATTCTAATTCTTCTAACTAATGTCTTATAGTCTGTTTTATCACAATACAGCAAAGTTAACTCTCACCCAGAAAAACTCAGTATGTAAGCCGGGTTTCAATTACCATTCTTCTGCTAACTGTGGCGTTATGGTTTGTTTCAGATCAAAGTACAGTTTGTTTTATCTCCAATTCAGAAATGTTAGGTATCATCCAGCAGAATATGTAAACCTTGTTTCAGTTCCCATTCTTCTTCTAATTCTAGTCTTATTGTCAGTTTCATTTCCATCAGAACAAGGTTAGCTATCCTCCAACAGAATATAGTAAATGCACCTTGTTTCAATTCTCATACCTCTTGTAAATCTGGTTTTAGTTGCTGTTCTGCTTCTAACTCTAGTCTTATTGTCTATTTCATCTCTAAGTGACTCTGATTCATTTACATCACATTAAAATCAGCTATCACCCAGCAGAAGATAGTATGTGAACTTGGCGTCAATTCCCATTCTTTTTCTAACTCTGGTTTTATTATCTGTTTCATGTTCAAGTACAGTCTGTTTCATCTCCAGTGCAGATATGTTGGCTATCATCCAGCAGAAGATAATTAGTGAACCTTGTTTCAATGATAACCCTTGTAACTCTGGTTATTGTTTGTTTCAAATCCAAGTACAGTCTGTTTTATCTCCAATGCAGAAAGGTTAGCTATCATCCAGCAGAAAACAGTATGTGAACCTTGTTTCAGTTCCCATCTTTCTTCTAACTCTAGTCTTATTGTCTGTTTCAATCCATACCTCTTGTGCCTCTGGTTATTGTCTGTTTCATCTCCAATACAGTTTGTTTCATCCACAATGAAACAAAGTTAGCTATCACCCAACAGAGCACAATATGTGAACCTTGTTTCAATTCCCATACTTCTTTCAACTCTGGTCTTATTGTCGGTTGCATCGCCACCTACAGCAGAGTTAGCTCTCTCCCAGCAGAACTCATTATTTAAGCCTGGTTTCAATTCCCTTTGGTATTGTCTGTTTCATCTCCAATAAAGCAAAGTTAGCTTTCATCCACCAGAACACAGTATGTAAGCCTGGTTTCAGTTCCCATTATTTTTCTAACTCTCGTCCTATTATCTGTTGTTTCATCTTCAAGTTCACTGTTTTATCTCCAAATATGGCCTTATTGTCTATTGTTTCATCTTCAAGTACAGTATAAATCTCCAATAAAACAAAGTTAGATTTCATCCTCCAGAACACATCATGTGAATCTGGTTCAAATTCCCATTCTTCTTCTAATTCTGGTCTTATCTATTTCATCACTAATACAGCAAAGTTAACTAATACCCAGAAGAAAAGAGTACGTAAACCTGGTTTCAATTCCCATTATTCTTCTAAATCGGTCCTTATTGTCTGTTGTCTCAATTCAAGTAGTGTTTCATCTCCAATAGAGGAAAGTTAAGTTTCATCCAGCAGAAAAAAAGTATGTGTCCCTGGTTTCAGTTTCCAAGTTTCATTCATTCCTTAAATGTTGGTTTTATTGGTCCAAATCCATCTCTCTTCAGGTACAGCATAGTTAGGAGGTTATTATTTTTGTTCAAAATTTCTATATAAAGCATATAGGCTTACTAGGCTACTGTGATTTTTTCCTAATTCTCTTAGTATTGGTCTTTCTCATCTTCACTGGCTATTCATCTTCAAAATGTACATATTTTGATATATTCATTTCTGTTTACAAATTTCAGTCATGCTGCTTAGCAATTTAAATTCAAGTTTTTTCGCCTTTTTTTGTAATTCTACTTTCTAAAAATGGATCATGTATCAGTCCAATTCTACTTTCCATAATTCAAGTTTTTACTTTGAATATGATAATTTTTCTCTAAATTTCAGCCATGCTTCTGTTCAATTCTATACTCTAAATTTCAGCCATGCTTCTGTCCAATTCTATAAATTCATTTATTTTTTCGAAATTTCAGCCATGCTTCTGTTCAATTCTATAAATTCAATTTTTTTTCGCATTGTTTTGGAATTCTACTTTTCAAACTTTGGTCTTGTATTAGTCCTAATTCTACTTTCCAAATTCAAGTTTTTACTTTGAATATGGTAATTTTACTCTAAATTTCAGCCATGCTTCTGTTCAATTCTATACTTTACTTTTCAGTAATGGTATTTTTGCAAAATTAGAAAGTATAGGTCTCTTTCATTTTTACGATTTCTCATATATGCCAAGTAGGTTAGTTATTGATTTTCACGTTTCAGATGTTTAGTTGTTTCCCAAAATACTGCTTAGTAATTTTTTTTCTGTGTTTTGAGGTTTCTGATACTAACATAACCAAGTAGGTTATAGTAGTTATTTACCTTCATGATGTGTACCAGATTTCGATTTTATTTCCATAAATCAAAATTAATCCAGGTGTAGGCTATCATGACATTGGGTTTTTATGTTGTGCTCTTAGCCTCTCTGATTTCCAAGTCAACATCCCTTGAATTTGTTTGGTCTGGGTTTTTATGTTGTGCTCTTAGCCTCTCTGATTTCCAAGTCAACATCCCTTGAATTTGTTTGGTTGCCGTTTCAACTATCTTATGTTGTGCTCTTAGCCTTTTTATGTTGTGCTCTTAGCCTCTCTGATTTCCAAGTCAACATCCCTTGAATTTGTTTGGTCTGGGACTGCCGTTTCACTATCTTATGTTGTGCTCTTAGCCTATCTGATTTCCAAGTCAACATCCCTTGAATTTGTTTGGTCTGGACTGCCGTTTCACTATCTAGTCCTAGTAACACATCTGTGTATCAAGTGATCCTGTATTGTCTAGTTTTTGCTGACATTTTATTTTCCAAGTCTTTATTTTCCAGTTAGAGTTGTATTCTCCGAGTCTTTTCTGCCATTTTTAAGTTACAATAATCTCGTATTGATTTTTAGAGCTTAGTCTAGTCTTTGCTGCCATTTTATATAAGGGAAAGAATATACAGGAACTTACAACAGTTCCTGAAAACAGTTCCTGTAAATTGTCCAGTCTCTGTTGTTTTACGTATCTTGTTATAGTCTACTAATATATTCAACTTATGTTCCCTTTGCAAATTGAGATCACTTTGGTCATGATTTCTATCAGTAAGGGATATTACTGTTTTAACTCTCATGTTTCTCGCATTATGCAGTGTAGGGCTTGTCACTCAGGTTAGCTACATTTCTATTAGCATATGGGTCCCCAGACAAAACTTTTTAGACGTCGTTAATTCACAAGTACATAGAGGATACATGTAAACGCAGTAAACAAAATTAAATTTATTTATTTGTTATAAAATTCTACAAATAAATTCATGTCCTATCTTTAATAACAAGCAAAAAATATAAGCTTCTTTCTCTATTAACTATAGAACCATAAAATAGTAATCATGTTCTCCGGGATAAACAGTGGAAACATATTCTGCAAGATTAAGATCAGATTATTGTTGGGCACATTAATAATGTTATATTGCTCTATTTTGGCTGGTTATATCTGACGAATCTCCCTTTGTTTTCTGTTCCAATACATGTTTATCACTTGCTAGGTCTCAGCTCAATGATATTGTTTTCTATCTTGACTGGTTTCCTTTTGTTTTCTGTTGATTCCCATACATGTTTATCACTTGCTAGGTCTCAGCTCAATGATATTGTTTTCTATCTTGACTGGTTTCCTTTTGTTTTCTGTTGATTCCAATATGTTTATCACTTGCTAGGTTCAGCCCAGAGTATATCAACATGTATGATATTGTTTTCTACATGTATGATATTGTTTCTCAGCTCAACTTGAGTATATCAACATGTATGATATTGTTTTCTATCTTGACTGGTTATATATCTGCTAAATCTCCTTTTGTTTGGTTATATATCTGATAAATCTCCTTTTGTTTTCTGTTGATTCCAATACATGTTGTGCTAGAGTATTAGTGTCCTTCAAAATGTGTGATATTGTTGATATTGTTCTATCTTGGCTGGTTATATATCTGATGAATCTCCGATTTTGTTTTCTTCAAAATGTGTGATATTGTTGATATTGTTCTATCTTGGCTGGTTATATATCTGATGAATCTCCTTTTGTTTTCTGTTGTTTCCAATACATGTTTATCACTTGCTAGGTCTCAGCTCAACTTGAGTATAACATGTATGATATTGTTTTCTATCTTGACTGGTTATATATCTGATGAATCTCCTTTTGTTTTCTGTTGATTCCAATACATGTTTATCACTTGCTAGGTCTCAGCTCAACATGTATGATATTATTTTCTATCTTGATCAATCTACATTTGTTTTTTGTTGAATCCAATACATGTAGATTGCTAGGTCTCAGCTCAACTTGAGTATATCAGCATGTATGATATTGTTTTCTGTTTTTTGTTGAATCCAATACATGTGATTGCTAGGTCTCAGCTCAACTTGAGTATATCAGCATGTATGATATTGTTTTCTATCTTGACTGGTTATAATATCCGATGAATCTCCTTTGGTTTTCTGTTGATTCCAATACATGTTGTGCTAGAGTATTAGTGTCCTTCAAAATGTCTGATATTGTTCTAATCATACATGTTGTGCTAGAGTATTGGTGTCCTTCAAAATGTCTGATATTGTTCTATCTTGGTTGGTTTAAAGATCTGATGAATCTCCTTCTGTTTTCTGTTGATTCTAATACATATTTAGCACTTGCTAGGTGGCAATTGGGATATTAGCTCAGTATTGGTGTGAAATGTTCAGCCCTTGCTAGCTTCTACATCATATTGCATCTCCTCTAACGAAGTAATTTATCGGGATATCAGCTCAGTATTGGTGAGAAATGTTCAGCCCTTGCTAGCTTCTACATCATATTGCATCTCCTCTAACGAAGTAATTTATCGGATGATAATTCTCATTATGTTCAGCGACTTGGTAGCATTCTCATCTCAGCTTTTGATTTACATTGTGTTCAGCACTTAGTAGCTTCTCAGCATCTCAGCGTATTGGATCAGTAGCTTCTCAGCTTCTCATCTCAGCGTATTGGATCAGTAGCTTCTCTTCTCATCTCAGCGTATTGGATCTCTTTACCTTAGTTAATTTATCTGTTGAATCTCATTCTGGTTTCCTTTGATCACTTTATGTTCATCATTTCGCTTCTCATCTCATCATGAATATTGGAACTCCTTAACGATGTATGATTTTGTTTCATTCTTGGCTGATTTATCTGCTTCTCATTTAATTTTCCTTTTATCATACCAATGCTCGTGTTCAGCACTTGCTAGCCCCTATCATCATCTTGAATATTGGATCTCCTTAACGAAGTATGATTTCGTTTAACTTGGCTGATTTATCTGATGATTCTCATTCTGTTCCCTTCGATTATATTGTGTTCAGTTCTTTCTACTTTCTCATCCGTAACGAAGTACGATTCTCTAAGCTGATTTATCTGATGATTCTCATAACGAAGTACGATTCTGTTTTATCTAGGCTGATTTATCTGATGATTCTCATTCTGTTTTCCTCTGATTACATTATATTCACCACTTGCTAGTTTCTCCTCTCAGCTTGATTATTGTATCTCCTCTCATTCTGTTTTCCTTTTATTATACCAGTAGGCCTACTTATGTTTAGCACTTGGTAGCCTCTCATATCAGCTTGAGTATTGGATCAACTTAACAAATTGGCTGATTTATCTGATGATTCTCATCATTCTGTTTTCCGAGTTTTGTTATACCAGAACTCATGTTCAGCACTTGCTAGCTCCTAATCTCCTAATCTCATCTTGAATATTGGATCTCCTTAACGAAGTATATGATTTCGGTTAAATTTTGGATGATTTATTTAATGATTCTCATTCTGTTTCCTTTGATTACATTATGTTCAGTACTTTCTACTTTCTCATCCTTAACGAAGTACGATTCTGTTTTATGCGATGATTCTCATTCTGTTTTCCTTTGATTACATTATGATCACCACTTGCTAGTTTCTCGAGAACAAAGTAGATTTTTTGTAGATTTTTTTTTTATCTTTGATGATATATCTGATGATTCTCATTGTTTTCCTTTGATTACATTATAACAGTTCAGGTCCTTGGTAGCTTCTCATATAAACTTCAGATTTTGGGATATCCTTAACGAAGTAATTTATCTGATTCTCACTCTGTTTTCGGAACTTTGATTACAATAAGTTCAGCATTTGGTAGCTTCTCATCTCAGCTTGAGTATTGGATCTCCTTAAAGTATGATTCTGTTTTATCATGGCTGATTTATCTGTTGATTCTCATTCTGTTTTCCTTTTATTATACCAGTACTCATGTTCAGCACTTGGTTTGGTAGCTTCTCATCTCAGCTTGAGTTTCAGCAGCTTGAGTTTCAGCACTTGGTTTGGTAGCTTCTCATCTCAGCTTGAGTTTCAGCACTTGGTTTGGTAGCTTCTCATCTCAGCTTGAGTTTCAGCGACTTGGTAGCTTCTCATCTCAGCTTGAGTTTCAGCAACTTGGTTTGGTAGCTTCTCATCTCAGCTTGAGTTTCAGCACTTGGTTTGGTAGCTTCTCATCTCAGCTTGAGTTTCAGCAACTTGGTTTGGTAGCTTCTCATCTCAGCTTGAGTTTCAGCAACTTGGTTTGGTAGCTTCTCATCTCAGCTTGAGTTTCAGCACTTGGTTTGGTAGCTTCTCATCTCAGCTTGAGTTTCAGCAGCCTGAGTTTCAGCACTTGGTAGCTTCTCATCTCGGCTTGAGTTTCAGCACTTGGTAGCTTCTCATCTCAGCTTGAGTTTCAGCACTTGGTTTGGTAGCTTCTCATCTCAGCTTGAGTTTCAGCAGCTTGAGTTTCAGCAGCTTGAGTTTCAGCAGCTTGAGTTTCAGCACTTGGTAGCTTCTCATCTCAGCTCGAGTTTCAGCACTGGTTTGGTAGCTTCTCATCTCAGCTTGAGTTTCAGCAGCTTGAGTTTCAGCGACTTGGTAGCTTCTCATCTCAGCTTGAGTTTCAGCACTGGTTTGGTAGCTTCTCATCTCAGCTTGAGTTTCAGCACTTGGTTTGGTAGCTTCTCATCTCAGCTTGAGTTTCAGCAGCTTGAGTTTCAGCACTTGGTTTGGTAGCTTCTCATCTCAGCTGGAGTTTCAGCACTTGGTAGCTTCTCATTTCAGCTTGAGTTTGGTAGCTTCTCATCTCAGCTTGAGTTTCAGCACTTGGTTTGGTAGCTTCTCATCTCAGCTTGAGTTTCAGCACTTGGTTTGGTAGCTTCTCATCTCAGCTTGAGTTTCAGCAGCTTGAGTTTCAGCAGCTTGAGTTTCAGCACTTGGTAGCTTCTCATCTCAGCTCGAGTTTCAGCACTGGTTTGGTAGCTTCTCATCTCAGCTTGAGTTTCAGCAGCTTGAGTTTCAGCGACTTGGTAGCTTCTCATCTCAGCTTGAGTTTCAGCACTGGTTTGGTAGCTTCTCATCTCAGCTTGAGTTTCAGCAACTTGGTTTGGTAGCTTCTCATCTCAGCTTGAGTTTCAGCAACTTGGTTTGGTAGCTTCTCATCTCAGCTTGAGTTTCAGCAACTTGGTTTGGTAGCTTCTCATCTCAGCTTGAGTTTCAGCACTTGGTTTGGTAGCTTCTCATCTCAGCTTGAGTTTCAGCACTTGGTTTGGTAGCTTCTCATCTCAGCTTGAGTTTCAGCAACTTGGTTTGGTAGCTTCTCATCTCAGCTTGAGTTTCAGCACTTGGTTTGGTAGCTTCTCATCTCAGCTTGAGTTTCAGCAGCCTGAGTTTCAGCACTTGGTAGCTTCTCATCTCGGCTTGAGTTTCAGCACTTGGTAGCTTCTCATCTCAGCTTGAGTTTCAGCACTTGGTTTGGTAGCTTCTCATCTCAGCTTGAGTTTCAGCAGCTTGAGTTTCAGCAGCTTGAGTTTCAGCACTTGGTAGCTTCTCATCTCAGCTCGAGTTTCAGCACTGGTTTGGTAGCTTCTCATCTCAGCTTGAGTTTCAGCAGCTTGAGTTTCAGCGACTTGGTAGCTTCTCATCTCAGCTTGAGTTTCAGCACTGGTTTGGTAGCTTCTCATCTCAGCACTGGTTTGGTAGCTTCTCATCTCAGCTTGAGTTTCAGCACTTGGTTTGGTAGCTTCTCATCTCAGCTTGAGTTTCAGCAGCTTGAGTTTCAGCACTTGGTTTGGTAGCTTCTCATCTCAGCTTGAGTTTCAGCACTTGGTAGCTTCTCATTTCAGCTTGAGTTTGGTAGCTTCTCATCTCAGCTTGAGTTTCAGCACTTGGTTTGGTAGCTTCTCATCTCAGCTTGAGTTTCAGCACTTGGTTTGGTAGCTTCTCATCTCAGCTTGAGTTTCAGCACTTGGTTTGGTAGCTTCTCATCTCAGCTTGAGTTTCAGCACTTGGTTTGGTAGCTTCTCATCTCAGCTTGAGTTTCAGCACTTGGTTTGGTAGCTTCTCATCTCAGCTTGAGTTTCAGCACTTGGTTTGGTAGCTTCAGTTTCAGCAGCTTGAGTTTCAGCACTTGGTTTGGTAGCTTCTCATCTCAGCTTGAGTTTCAGCACTTGGTAGCTTCTCATTTCAGCTTGAGTTTCAGCACTTGGTTTGGTAGCTTCTCAGCTCAGGCTTGAGTTTCAGCACTTGATAGCACTCATCTCAGCTTGAGTTTCAGCACTTGGTTTGGTAGCTTCTCATCTCAGCTTGAGTTTCAGCAGCCTGAGTTTCAGCACTTGGTAGCTTCTCGTTTCAGCACTTGGTTTGAGCACTTGGTTTGGTAGCTTCTCATCTCAGCTTGAGTTTCAGCACTTGGTTTGGTAGCTTCTCATCTCAGCTTGAGTTTCAGCACTTGGTTTGGTAGCTTCTCATTTCAGCTTGAGTTTCAGCACTTGGTAGCTTCTCATTTCAGCTTGAGTTTCAGCACTTGGTAGCTTCTCATCTCAGCTTGAGTTTCAGCACTTGGTTTGGTAGCTTCTCATCTCAGCTTGAGTTTCAGCAACTTGGTTTGGTAGCTTCTCATCTCAGCTTGAGTTTCAGCACTTGGTTTGGTAGCTTCTCATCTCAGCTTGAGTTTCAGCAGCCTGAGTTTCAGCACTTGGTAGCTTCTCATCTCGGCTTGAGTTTCAGCACTTGGTTTGGTAGCTTCTCATCTCAGCTTGAGTTTCAGCAGCTTGAGTTTCAGCACTTGGTAGCTTCTCATCTCAGCTTGAGTTTCAGCACTTGGTTTGATAGCTTCTCATCTCAGCTTGAGTTTCAGCAGCCTGAGTTTCAGCACTTGGTAGCTTCTCATTTCAGCTTGAGTTTCAGCACTTGGTAGCTTCTCATCTCAGCTTGAGTTTCAGCACTTGGTTTGGTAGCTTCTCATCTCAGCTTGAGTTTCAGCAGCCTGAGTTTCAGCACTTGGTAGCTTCTCATTTCAGCCTGAGTTTCAGCACTTGGTAGCTTCTCATCTCAGCTTGAGTTTCAGCACTTGGTTTGGTCAGCACTTGGTTTGGTAGCTTCTCATCTCAGCTTGAGTTTCAGCAGCTTGAGTTTCAGCACTTGGTAGCTTCTCATCTCAGCTTGAGTTTCAGCAGCTTGAGTTTCAGCACTTGGTAGCTTCTCATCTCGAGTTTCAGCGACTTGGTTTGGTAGCTTCTCATCTCAGCTTGAGTTTCAGCACTTGGTAGCTTCTCATCTCAGCTTGAGTTTCAGCAGCTTGAGTTTCAGCACTTGGTAGCTTCTCATCTCAGCTTGAGTTTCAGCGACTTGGTAGCTTCTCATCTCAGCTTGAGTTTCAGCAGCCTGAGTTTCAGCACTTGCTATAGTTTCTCATTTCAGCTTGGGTATTGGATCTACCTTAACGAAATAATCTATCTGACGATTCTCATTGTTGAATTCCTTTGATTATTTATGTTCAGCACTTGGTAGCTTCTCATCTCAGCTTTTGATTCTGTTAGCTCTACTTTTCACTTTCAGCTTGAGTATTGAATCTTCTTAACAAAGTAATTTATCTGATGATTCTCATTCTGTTTCCTTTGATTACATTATGTTCAATACTTTCTACTTTCCCATCTAAGCTTGAGTATTGGATCTCCTTAACGAAGTATGATTTTGTTTTATATTGGATGATTTATCTGATGATTCTTGATATTCGGTTTTCCTTTCTTTATACTAATTTATATGTTCAGCATTTGCTAGTTTCCTTAACAAGTATGATATTACTCCATCTTGGCTGATTTGTCTTTTAATTCTCAATTTTTTTTCTTTGATTATACTAATATGTGTTCAGTATTTGTTAGGTTCTCAGCCCAGCTTGAATATTAGTGTCCTTCAAAGTATGATAGTGTTCTTGGCTGATTTATCTGAATATTCTCATTTTGTTTTATATTAGGTTCTCAGCCCAGCTTGAATATTAGTGTCCTTCACAATGTATGATAGTGTTCTTGGCTGATTTATCTGAATATTCTCATTTTGTTTTATATTAATATATATGTTCACCACATGCTTGTGCTGCTTCTCAGCTCAGCTTCAATATTGGATCTTGAAGTGTAGTATTGTTCTATCTTGGCTAATTTATCTGATGATTCTCATTTTATTTTATTTTGATTATATCAATATATACGTTCAGCGAATTCCTAGCTTCTCGGTTCAGCTTTAGTATTGGCACTTGCTAGCTTCTCAGTTCAACTTCGGTATTGATGTCTTTAGCACAGTTCAGCTTAGTATTGGCAAGACTTACTAGCTTCTCAGCTCAACTTCGTTATTGATGTCTTTAGCACAGTTCAACTTAGTTTTGGCACTTGCTAGCTTCTCGGCTCAACTTCGGTATTGGTGTCCTTAACATAGTGATATCTTTAGCACAGTTCAGCTTAGTATTGGCATTTGCTAGCTTCTCGGCTCAACTTCGGTATTGGTGTCCTTAACATAGTGATATCTTTAAAACACAGTTCAGCTTAGTATTGGCATTTGCTAGCTTCTCGGCTCAACTTCGGTATTGGTGTCCTTAACACGGTTCAGCTTAGTATTGGCACTTGCTAGTTTCTCGGCTCAACTTCGGTATTGGCACTTGCTAGCTTCTCGGCTCAACTTCAGTATATTGGTGTCCTCAACACGGTTCAGCTATTTAGTATTGGTACTTAATAGCTTCTCGGCTCTCGAAGAGCCGGCTCAACTTCGGTATTGGCACTTGCTCAACTTCAGTATTGGTGTCCTCAACACGGTTCAGCTATTTATGTCCTCAACACGGTTCAGCTATTTAGTATTGGTATTTAATAGCTTCTCGGCTCAACTTCAGTATTGGTGTCCTCAACACGGTTCAGCTTTAGTATTGGCACTTGCTAGTTTCTCGGCTCAACTTCAGTATTGGTGTCCTCAACACAGTTTCCAGCTATTTAGTATTGGTACTTACTAGCTTCGCTTCTCAGCTCAACTTCGGTATTGATGTCCATAATAAAGTATGGTATTATTCTATAATAGCCGATTTATCTGAAGACTCGTTTTGTTTTACCGATCATGAATATCACTTTGGTATGGTGGTCCACACACCTGACCCAAGACTAAGAGAAATACAGAAGGAATATAACTTAATCTATGATATACAGTTTATAAATCCATATGATATTAGTATGAAAACTTGAAGATTAGATTCCTGCAATTTGAGATATTTAAATATTTTTTTCGGTTTGTAATTTTTCTTGCTAATTCTCTTCTTCATAAATATTGAACTCACTTTGATCTCTTGAGTATTGTTTTCCACATACACGCTTCTTGCTAGCTCCATTTCCATGCTCACCCGACCCTCGAGTCCAGCTGTAATTAGAAAAAAAATAGTTTTAGGATTTATATTATATACACTCAAAATAAGCAGTTCTAAATAGAGTTCAATTCTATTTTTTTTATTGCCATAATAGAAAATATTGGAAACATTCATAAATTCTACATTGTTAGTTAGTTCAGTTATTCTATGAAAATGAATTGGCAGTTCTAAAAAGTCCAAATTCTATCTCTTTTAATGCCATTATAGAAAAGATTGGAAACATTCATAAATACTAGATTGTTATCTAGCTCAGTTTATATATTCTATGATTATGAATAGTCCGTTCTAAAGACAAGTTCAAATTCTATCTGTTTTAGTGCCATAATAGAAAATATTGCTAACATTCATAAATGCCAGATTGTGTTAGCTAGAGACAGTTTTCAATTTCAGTTTATATAGTCTACATCATCGCATGGTGCAAACACACATCTTTTTCGCTTATAGATAATTTAGGCCTATCCATTGCTTACCATCTTATGTTGCATGGTTGAATAGGTTTTAGTCAAGTGTTAGCTTGGTGTGTATCCTTCCAATGATAGATCATCTTAGCTTGGCGTGTATCCTTTCAATGATGGATCATCTATCTTGAAGTAACAGATTATCTATTGTCCATCAGTGCATTATGGTTTCCTTTCCATGTATGGGAGAGGATACATTCCTGTGAAGTAAATCTTAATGAGAAAATTATAGGTCATTGTTGTTAGTTGAAAAGATGAAGATGAGAGAATTATAGGTCAATGTTAACAGTAGTAAAGATTGTAAGACATTTTTGTTACTTGCATTTTTCTCGTATTTTCTCCATGAACGTATTTGATAGTTATTCAATAGCAAAAGAATTGTAAATATAATTTATATTTGTACAAGTTTTAGTTGTCCACAGTCATTAACATCTTGTAATTGATAATTACTCTATAGCAAAACATTGTGAATATAATTTCTATATTGTACTGGTTTATTTTAGTTGTCCTCAGTGGGATCTTGTAATTAATAATTACTCTATAGCAAAAACAATTATGCGAATTTAATTTCTATATGTACAAGTTTTAGTTATTTTCAGTGGCCAACATCATCTTGACGACCACTTGCTGTATTTTTAATATTTGCTTGACTACTTACTGCATTTTTAATCAGATATTTGGCCTATTTATCACTGTCAAGCTTCTGTTCTGTTTTGTGATGGTTGTAGTTATCGTATACAACAGGAGTGGAAGCTGTTATCCGAAGGGTAGAGGGATACATTTAATCTTCAACTACTCTCAGAGTTCTGTGAAGTTCTGAAAAAAAAGTGTTTTTAGAAAATTCATATGAAAAAAAATGTTTTTAGAAAATTCATAATATTAAATTTTTATCTTAAGAGCAAACTAACAACAGAAATATATAAAAAAATCAATACAAATGTATGCAAGTCAATGGAAGTATTTCAATATTTTCAGTTTTCTTTAGATTTGTAGTTTGTTAGTATGTAACTGTATATACTGTGAGTAATTTCAGTGTAAATGCCTAAGCAAACAAAAGTGTAATTATTTATGGCAATATTAATTTTCGTTTTTTAAATACGTTGTATAAATGTCCTCCTACCTCCTAAGTTCTAAAACATTGTTTTGCTAATACAGACATTTTTAAGACCTTAATTCTGAACCACTAACAGTGATGAAACATGCAATTATAAAAATAAATAGGGAAATTATTTTTCTAACCAATCATTGGAAAAACGTCCAACTATACAAGGTATAGTTTCAATCAAGCACAAATAAAGACTCCTTTTATGCAAATGCAACAACAACCAAAGTAGATCTTTTTCTTGTCCACTGCATGCTAAATGCCTCAGTTAATTGATGTCTGGGGTTTGGCCACTTTTCTACACCACACTGGCCAGTGCTGATTGGTGATAGTGGGAGATTTTCGTCTGCTAGCTCACACCAAACCAACTTAGTATGGGTGTCCTGACTAGTACGGCCTCGCTGATCATGGCGATATGAATATCCACCTAAAAGTATATATTAAACACTATAAATACACCTTAAACAGTATATATAAATAACTTATGTGTCCTGGTTCTCACCGCTATAAAAATCCCTCTCTAACACTTCCAGACGTGGACGTCCTACAAGTGGACGCCGCTTCGGTAACGAGTAGCATGGAAGACCAAAAACGCTCCGTCGGCGGCGGCGCCGTCGTGGTGACCAGCCTGACGTCTCCGACGATGCGAAACGGCTCCAGCAAGAGCGGCGGAGGACATCACGAGACCAGGAACAGAAAGAGCAAAAACGGCTCCACCAAAGGCGGCGGCAGCAGCGCCATCACGCCAGCCGGCGACGACCTGAGGAACTATGCTTACGAAGGTGAAGGCTCTTCCCCTGGATCACTCTCTTCTTGTAAGTCTTAGCCTGGTGGGGGGAGGGGGGAAGGTTGAAGGATATCGAAGGCAGGAAAGTACAGGGATAACTTGGTGTAGGTATTCCCCCTAAATTTTGATATTCGCTTAACTGTAATACGGAATTGTTTGGGGGTGAACTAAATACGGTATTGTTGGGGGGTGAACCCAAATACGAAATTGTTGGGGGGTGAACTCAAATACGAAATTGTTGGGGGGTTAACTAAAATAGGAGTTGTTGAGGGGGGCGGGGTTGAACTAAAATACGCAATTGTTGGGGGGGGGGGACTAAATAGTTCTTAGGGGCGTAAGATGTAGCTGCTTTTTTTTCAAACTAATTTACATTGATTTCTTGAAACTTTCTAGTAAAGATCAAGTATATGAAGCAAAACAATTATATATTTATTTTTATTTTTAAGTCGAGTAAACATTGAATGAGGCAAAACAAAAAAAAAAATTTTCAAACCGAGTAGAAATTGAATACGAGGTAAAACAATACGATCCTAAGACAAATTTTGAAACTGAACTGACATAACTGGAATTAGGAATCTGCATTCCTACTTTGAATGTATGTCAATCTCATTTCTTGGAATGTAAACAGATCTACTCTGAATTGTTTTAATCAAATCTCACATTCACTGTATCTAGTCACTGTTAAATTGCTGGAAAAAACTTAGTCTCTCAAAGATGTTTATCATGTCTTCTGCGAGGAGAGAAGTGGAAAGTCAATCTATCGTCCAGTATATTCAATGGTAAATTAATTTTATTTATTTCCACCTTTCCCAAGATGTTAGAAATGTGTAAGTGTTTTGTGTAATATGTCTATGATAACGTTGTGAAAACAATAATGTTCTACTATCAGAATTATGACAAAAAATACTTATTCAGAAGTAAACCATTTTGCAAGATTTGAAAAATATAAATTCTAATATATTCATGTAATTCATTTTCTGTAAATATTTCCTCTTACAATGTTTGATATGATTAAAGTCTTTGAAAATAACTAAGTGTTTCTTTATCTTTTGAACTTAAGCTAAAGTTTAAATGAATGTAAATTTAAATGGCTACTTGAAGTTCAGCCTTGATTTGACAACACCAGATGGAACACAGAGTTCTTAGACAACAGAAGAAGAGAATTGAGATAAGTATAAGATAAAGAAGAATTTGAGATTATAAAGCAAGACGAAGTAGTAAAACTTTTATAGGCAAAGAAAAATTTTAGATATTATAACCTTTAAGCCTAAAATAAAGAACAATTTGTATGGGAATATTGATTTTCTGAAGATATACACTGTTGCAATTATTCCAGTACTTAACAGCACTACATTACATCTTGATTGACCACAAGATTCTACAATATCCCATTTGATGAATCCCTTCACTATGAAAATTACACAAGCAAGAGACTGATATCTGACTACAAGATCACCTTAACATGACTGACAAGATCACCTTAATATGACTGACAAGATCACCTCACATGACTGACAAGATCCCCTTAATATGACTTACAGTATGACTGACAGGGTCACCTTAATACGACTGACAAGATTACCTTAATATGACTGACAATATGACTGACAAGATCACTTCACATGACTGACAAGATAACCTTAATATGACTGACAATATGACTGACAAGATCACTTTAACATGACTGACACCTCATGACATATTGAAGCAACGAAACAGGTATACATTACAACACATATTGATGTCACACTACCATCAACATCTGAATAAAATCAATATCAATATCAACATTTGAATTGCTATTGTCCAAACCACAGCAGGTAAAAGAAAAAAAGGTTGTGATGACTTTTTCAGTAAAAATCAGTAGCACAACACTAAACTAGTAAGTGGACCAACCATCTGTACAACATTTTGACTTAACAAGGGTATCTACATTGTAAAAATGGATTCAGTAATGTTCCTTTGAAAATTTATATTTACAAGCTCTAAAGATTAAGAAACAAATGGAAACATTAGGTCAACATCTATTGCTTTGTTCACTTTTGAAGGTTTATATTTCCAAGCTCTAAAGATTAAGAAACAAGTGAAAACATTAAGTTAACATCCATTGCTTTGTTCACTTTGAAAATTTAGATTTCCAGCTATAAGATTAAGAAACAGGGAACATTAAGTAACCATCTATTGCTTTGTTCACTTTGAAGATTTATATTTCCAAGCTCTAAAGATTAAGAAACAAGTGAAAACATTAAGTTAACATCCATTGCTTTGTTCACTTTGAAAATTTAGATTTCCAGCTATAAGATTAAGAAACAGGGAACATTAAGTAAACTTTTATTGCTTTGTTCACTTTGAAAATTTATATTTCAAGCTCTAAAGATTAAGAAACAAATGGGAACATTAAGTAAACTTCTATTGCTTTGTTCACTGAAAATTTATATTTCCAAGCTCTAAAGATTAAGAAACTGGGAACATTAACTATATCTCCCTAAGCTCTAACAGCTGTCGGTATATTCAACTTTACTATATATATAAAAAAAAGAAAAAAAAATCCTAGTTTAACAGTGATTAGATATTTATACAGGCCACTTCTCATTACCTTCCATTCTTAACAGATGATATTAAGTGTTTTTCTATGGTACACGTGGAGTGAAATCATATTAAGTAGTAGTAGTTAGTAAGTTTAATAAGGGATGATCCTTACTTTACTGGGCAGTTTTAAGTTATCCAATGAAATGCAGTCTTTGAGTGTAAGTTTCAATTAAGATAATGCATCGGTGAGTGCTATGTATTTCCTTTATTTTTATGTATTTATTTATTTATTCATTTTATCTTTGATTTTAACAGTCTATAAATCGAGACTCTGCCTTTCAAAAAATCAGTATTCTTTATCTTTATGTATTTTCTTTATCAAATTTTACAGTCTATAAATAAAGACATTTTTCTGTTAAAAAAAAAAAATTTCGTATTGGTTTCCCCTTTGCTCTTCAAAAATCTAATTTTGACAATTATTTCCTTCTCAAAAAATAATTTTGACTTCTTTCCCTCTCACAAAAATCATTTTGACAATTTCCCTTTTCCTCTCCAAAATATCATTTGAAAATGAGAATTATTTCCCCTTTTCCTTATGCTTCCCAAAAAATATTTTTGACAATTATTTCCATTTTGGTCTCCCCCCCAAAAAAATTAAAAAATCATTTCCTCCAGAGAAACGTAGTTAAGGGTAAAACACTAACAAACAAAATGTTTCGAAACCAATCGAACGCAACCCTCACGAACTTCTGATATTGTTTACATTCACGCCCCCCTCCTCCTCCTCCCCACCAGGCCTGGAAAGCTGCTCGGGCAGCGCGAAATTCCTGGACGGGTTTCGAGAGGTGGCCCACATGCTGGAATCCTGGGACCCCACCAACAACCACTCCAGCCAATCATCGTCCTCCAAGTCAGACTCGAATAAAAAGGAAACCATTCCGCCAATCACGACGATCAACTGTGACATCCACGCGTCCAGCTGCGCGGTCGACAGTAGGGTCACGTGTCCTCAAATGACCTACCCTGGCCCACTGCCGCTGCCGATTACCGAGAGGAACGTGACCTCTGTGGGACTGATCGGTGACCCATCGGCGACCACGGTCATTCCCATGCCGATACCGGACCCGCCACGTGCCTTCAAGACCAAGTAGTGACTTTTGGCGAAAATCCAAAAAATGAGAAAGGTGAAATGCTGTCAAAAATCGCAAAGTGCCGACGTTTTAGTTTCTTAAGATGGACTTTTAATTGATAAAATTGTAATTTTACTTTGGAACTGATCTTGCAAGTCCAATGAAAGTACTTGCAATTCCTACAGTGCCCCCATTTTGTTCGATTTTGGCGAAAATCCCAAAAAGAAAAAGATGAAAAGCGGTCTAAAATCGCTTAGTGTTGTTGTTTTAGTTACAAAAAAATTTGGTTTTGATTCATAAAATCGCAATTTTGTTTTGGAACCAATCTTGTAAGAACCATGAAAGTCCTTGAAATTTATAGTGTCCCATTTTGTTCGACTTTGGCGAAAATCCAAAAAAAAGAAAAAGATGAAAAGCTGTCAAAAATCGCAAAGTGCCGTTGTTTTAGTTACTAAAAAATTTATTTTTGATTCATAAAATCGCAATTTTGTTTTGGAACTAATCTTGCAAGTCCAATAATATTCCTTGCAATTCCTACAGTGCCCCGTTTTGTTCAGGTACTAGGTATACAGGTTCCTTTAAAGTACCTACAATCCCTAAAGTAACTGAATTTGAAAAAAAGAAAAAATCTAAAAGCAGTTGTGGAATCGTTTTGAATTATATTTAGTCTTCTCCATAACTGACCACTATTTATTTAATCATCTTCATAAAGTGATCACTTCGAAAGAGTTCAGATAAAAAAGAACCAAAAAGGACCAAAAAGTCCCTAAAAGTCCCCTTGAAGTCCTTACAAGCTCTACAAGTGTCGATTTCCCTACAAAGACGTCCGGATATACTAATTTTTAAGTTTTTAAACGTTTTCACTAACAATCATATATTTTGTTACTTGTCCAAAACCTGTCATTATTATTCAGGAATAAATTACATTATTCTCATTGTTCCATTAAGAGTGACGACTCAATTTTTACAATAGAGTTTCTCTCGTTTATGTGAAATAAAAGTTGGATCTTATTTCACACTTGAGAAAACTCTCCTCCAGGATAACATGAAATCAACCCAAAGCTTTGTAATATATGTAAATAATTCGCGTCGTGTTTGGGACTTAAGATATAAAAAGTGTTATTATAATGTCTATAATGAGTGTTGCTAAAAAATGTCTTATTTTAAGAAAAGTAAAAGCATTTGTTTCGTATTTTCTAGAGATTTAAAACAAAAAAGTTCTTCTTGAACGATATATCTATTTGTCTCCAAGATAAGAATGTGCTGTTTTATATAAAAAAAAAGTTTGAAGAAATGTATGAAGTATGAATTAAATACTAGACCATCGCCCTAATCACAAGTGGAGTTGTGAAAAACTTGTAATTAATAAGTAGCCATTTGGGGAAATTTATAGTGTTTGAAGTTGGAGGTTTCGAAATTCGAATAATAAAAAGAATATATTAATTAAAGTTTCCCCCAAAAAATATTTAGAAAATATTTCGACTAAAGAAAATACATTAAAAAAAATTGAAAATATTTCGGCTGGAAATGGGAAGTAAAAAGGAAAAAAAATACTATTATAAAGCCGTGAAAAATTTTATAAAATTCATAAATGTGAAAAATTCATCTAAGAAATCAATGAAAAAAAAAAATTCTCGAAAAAATAACAAAATGTCAATATAAAGTCTCAAAATTTATTTTATAAAATTCATAAATGTGAAAAATTCATATAAGAAATTATAATGAAAAAAAATATTTTAAAAAATTCAAATAGAAAATTAATGAAAAAAAAAGTTTTTTTAATGTTTTTTTTTTCACACAAAAAATAGCAATAAATTTTATTTACTCAAGAAACCTTTGCCATTATTTAATAAAATAAATAGCTTCACATGAAGACATTATCATACCTATTATGAATATCGTCTAATTTCCTTATTTAGTAGCAAGCAATTCGTCCAAAATTTTGACAATTATAAAATAGTGTACACTAACAATTTTTTATTTATTACATTAGAATTTCAAATTTACAAAAATACATTTGATTTTATACGAGTTTAGTCTTTTCCGCCCAAAAAAATCTTTCCTCTGTTACCATGAATAATTTTTTTCCCAATTCGTATGAATGCATTTTTCCTAATTACCATAAATAAGATTTCCCTAATTACCATGAATTTTTCCAAATTACCATAAATTTTTCCCCAATTACCATGAATTTTTCCAAATTACCATACATTTTTCCCCTATTACTATGTATTTTTCAAAATTACCATACATTTTTCCCCAAATACCATAAAATTTTCCACAAATTTTTCCCAATTAACAATTTTTCTCCCAATTACCCTAAATGTTTCCCAGTTACCATAATTTTTTTTCCAAATTACCATAAGTAAATTTTTTTCCAATTATAATTAAATACAAATGTTTGCATTAAACGTTGATTCAAGTTATGATTCTTAAAATAATTTCACAAAAAAATCAAATCATTGGATTTATGAAATAAAATCATTTTCTCCATAGTTGTAAAAAGAGAGCAAACAAGAATGTAAAATTAGATAAGAGTGAGAATTTGACTTTTTAATTCTACAAATATTAAAAAATCCTAGTAGTTAAAAATTATATTAATGTTAAAGTTGTTGTTTTTAAAATTAGATAAACACTGAAAATGCCGAGTTTAAAATTATATAAAGTGAAAATTTTTATTTTAAGATCATAAAAATCCCCAAAATGTTGAGTTTAAAATTAAATAAATATTGAAAATGTTAAGTTTGAAGTTATATAAATATTAAAAGTACCAAGTTTAAAAATTATGCACAGTGAAAATGTTTAAAATTAGATAAATAGGGAAAATTAAGTTTGAAATTAAAGTGAAAATTTTAAGTTTAAAATTAGATAGAAAACATGTTGAGTTTTAAAATTATATAAATATTGAATGTTTTTAAAATTAGATGAATATCGAAAGCGTTTAAAATTTGAAAAATGCTAAAAATTTTGATTTAAAAATCAGATAAATATTGAAAATGCTCAGTTTAAAATGAGAAATATTGAAAATGTTGAGTTTAAACTGAGATAAATACGGAAAATAAAGTTTAAGTTAAAATAAGATGAATATTGGAAATGTTGAGTTTAGAATTAGATATATACTGAAAATTTTGTTGAACATAATACTGGATAATTACTGAAATGTTGAGTCTAAAATTATATAAATACTGAACATTTTGATTTTAAAATTAAATAAATACTGAAAAAGGAGTTTTAAAATTAGATAAATACTGAAATGTTGAGTTTAAAATTACATGAATACTGAATATGTTGATTTTAGAATTAGATAAATACTGAAAATTTCGAGTTTAAAATTGGATAAATACTGAAAATAAGTTTAAAATACGATATAAATGAAAGAGAATATTCGAATTTGAAATCTAAAGTGAGAATTTTAATATTAGTCTAAAGTGAAAATTTTGGAGCAATTGTCAAGGCTGGTGAAAATTTTGGTTTGAACTTGGGTAAATATCTATTAAAAACTATTAAAATGCGAAGGGCAAAGCAACGATAAATAGCTTATGACGGCATTCATTTATAAACCTATTCTATAGTTTAAAAAAGTGGATAAAAAACTTGGTAAAAAAAACTTGGTCTAAAAAATAAAAACCCGGTGAAAAATAACTTGATAAAAAATAACTTGATAAAAAAAATAACTTGATAAAAAAATAACTTGATAAAAAAATAACTTGATGAAAAATTGGAATATCAGGTATATTTTCATCACGACTATGGAATTTGCGTCATAAATAGAAGATTCAAAATAAACTAGACAATAAATCTATCCCAAATTTCGTTGCAACACCTGAAATAAAAGAGAATTAAAAATCTATATCAACTGCAATAATTGACACTTTAAAATTTTACTTTCTAATAAATTCCAGCCTCACAAAAATAAACATTGAAATAGTCGAAGATTTTGGAAAAAAAAATATTAATCTTAGAATTGACAAGTGAAAATGTTGAAGAATCAGAAATTTTACTTATTCACTCTCAAATTCACTGAAATAAGTGGATTTTTTTTTTTCGAAAATATTGGAAAATTTATCTATCTATAACTTAAACTCAACCTCAAAGAAATGACAATTGGTAATGGTCTACGAATTAATAAAAATAACTCAATTTCAACCTGACAGAATTGACAATTGAAAATGGTCAACGAATTGGAAATTTTACTTCTTCAATCTCAACCTCACTGAATTGACAATTGAAAATAGTCAATGAATTTGAAATTTTACTTTTTCAATCAACTTCACAGAATTGAGAATTGAAAATAGTCAATGAATTTGAAATTTTACTTCTTCAATCTCAACCTCACAGAATTGACAATTGAAAATGGTCAACGAATTTGAAATTTTACTTCTTCAATCTCAACCTCACAGAATTGACAATTGAAAATCGTCAACGAATTTGAAATTTACTTAAATAGTGTCAGCCTCACATAAGTGAACACTTGAATTATATTTCTGGAAACCCAAAGTGTGTTTGAGAACTCCCTCATCAAACTAAAAACCCTCTAACTCAAACCCTCAACCCCCATTGAATAAACTATGTTTGAGGTAAAGGGGGGTTGTGGGGGGGGGGAGGAAACTCATCCAAAGTATATAGTAAAAAGTGAGACATTCTCATAACCAAAAATGGCGATTTTGTATTTTTCTAAGCATGTAAACGCCAAATAAAGTCATGGTATTGTTGTTAATGGATTTTGGTCTTATTATCCTTAATCTTTTTAATGATATTTTATGTTTATGAATACAGGGCAAGAATTAAGTGATGGAGGGTTTCAAATATCCATCAGAAACTATGAAAAAGTATGTTTAAGATGTTTATTAAAATTAATATTCCAAACAGTGTAAATGGATTGAAACAGTTTAGAACTCTAATGGGAACAATAAATATCTAAACCTGATTTACTCTAATTAGTTAAAAGTAAAGCAAATTAGTAAAATATTTGTTATTAATATTATGTCTGACTTTAATAACTTGACATGTCACAAGAGCTTTGGCAACGAAAGCATTAACAAATCTGACACATGTGATGCCCTTATGACAAGCTTAAAGTCTTTGAAGCATCCATAGACTCGAGTTGTATTCGAATATGCTCAAGCTGTACTTAATTTTGCTCAAGCTGTACCCAGTTATGCTCAAGCTGTACCCAATTTTACTTAAGCTGTGTCCAAGTTTACTCTAGCTGTGCCCAATTTTTTGTGCCCAATTTTACTCAAGCTGTACTAAGTTTTGCTCAAGTTTGCTCAAGCTGTACACAACTGTGCTCAAGCTGTACACAACTGTGCTCAAGCTGTACACAACTATGCTCAAGCTGTACTCAATTTTGCTCAAGCTGTACTCAATTTTGCTCAAGCTGTACTCAATTTTGCTCAAGCTGTACTCAATTTTGCTCAAGCTGTACTCAATTTTGCTCAAGCTGTACTCAATTTTGCTCAAGCTGTACTCAATTTTGCTCAAGCTGTGCTAAATTTTGCTGAAGATTTGCTCGGTATTGGTCCTACTTTGATTCCATTTTCTTCTTAACGATCGCTTCCTAGTACCAGCTGGGGTTGGTTGTTCGTTCAGTTACATTTAAAGGTTTTAAGGTCACTCGTGAATGGAGAGGCATGGGACAGTGACAATGCAACTGACCATACAGGCATATGACCAGTGACCAAGCTAGGACCAGGGAGGGCTAGGTAATGGCTGGTGATAACTCTGCAGGTAGACCTGTAGGCTTCTCCTAAAAGCCCCCACTGTTATCTCACAAGGATGGAGAGGTTTCAGACACTACAAGAAACTATCTAGCTTGAGTAATCTCTCGAATCCCAGTCCAGCATAATGCTTAGGCGTTTTCAATAGGCTACCCAAATCTTGAAAGGGCCAAGAATGGCCCGATTTCTTAATATTATTATTACTTGCTAAGCTACAACCATAATTGGAAAAGCAGGATGCTAAAAGCCCAAAGGATCCCACAGGGAAAATAACCCAGTGAGAAAAAGGAAATGAGAAAATTGATAACTACAAGTAATGAGCAATTAGAATAAAATATCTTAAGAAGGGTAACGATATTGAAATAAATCTTATTGTATTTAGAAAAAAATTACAAAAGGAAGAGAAATAAAATAGAATAGCGAGCCTGACTGTACCATCTAGCAAGAGAACTCTAACACAAGACAGTACAGGGTCATGATAGAGAGGCTATGGCACTACCCAAGACTAGAGAACAATGGTTTGATATTGGAGTGTCCTCTTAGGGATAGGCCAAACAACAAAAGTGCATTCACAGTTATCTTTTTTTTTTTTATATACCTAAACTTCAGGCTGTAAATGGCTTTGAAGATGTGCATGTCAAGTGTTAAAAGCTTTTCTAGTAAGAAAGCTTGAGACAAAATATCTCGGGATTTTTCCTTGCAAAATTGGTAATGCTATGAGCTGGCATAAGACCGATTTAATCCAAGCCAAATGCAAATAAAACAGAAAGGGCCTCTTAAGTAGTTATTCATTGTAATTAACAAAGAGAAAGACAGTGCCTATTAAGTAGTTATTCATTGTAATTAACAAAGAGAAAGACAGTGCCTCTTAAGTAGTCAATTCCTGTAATTAACAAAAAGGCAGTTCCTCTTTAGTAGTAGTTCACTGTGATTAACAAAAAGAAAGGCAATGCCTCACAAGTAGTTATTCACTGTAATCAAAAAAAAAATCAGTGCCTCTTAAGTAGTTATTCACTGTAATTATAAAAAAGGCAGTGCCTCCTAAGTAATTATTCACTGTAATTAACAAAAGGCAGGCAGTGTTACTAAAATAGATACTGTAGTTTACAATAAGAGTCCCTAAGTAATTAACAACAATTCAGTGCCTCTTAAGTAGTTATTCACTGTAATTAACAAAAAATGCAGTGCTTCTATGGTAGATAATGTAGTTTACAATAAGACTCCTAGGTAGCATGACAAACTAAATATAATATGCTTTCACAGTTAAGTAAAGCAAGACCCTTGTATGAAGCATAAGCAGAAGTCTGGATCGTTGTTTACGCAACAGGAACTTAATTGATCAAAGAAAACCTGGTTCAGACAAGTCAGGGAAGTTTGACATGTCATCAAAGTGATGATCAGATTGGCAAGGACTAAAGAAGATGCTATTCATGACGGATCGTACTATTATTGTTATTGAAAAACTAAGATATGGTTTCGTGAAGGATGAAAATACGGCAATGGTCATAATAGCGGATTTTATTGCAAGGATATTATGGATAGGAAGATACTTATGATTTTCAAGTACTGAACTGCAATTACTTGAATATATTAAAAACAAAATGTTAAATACGTTTGATGTAATTAAAATAGAATTTAAAACTTCTATTAGAAATGTATTCACGACTAGATGTATTTTTCCATTTAATAATAAGGATAAGGATAAGGAAGTGGGGAATATGGGGAAAGGAAGAGTACCCCTGGATACGATCCAGTTAATAGCCCGAAGGCAGGAACTCGGGATGGGAAAGAATTAGGAAAAAGCGAGAAAGAGAACTACAGGAGAAGAATAAAAGAGGGGCAGACCCTCTTGCGATGCTAGGCTTTTTATCCAATTCAAAAACACAATTAGATTAATAGTAAAAAATTCAGTTGTAAATGCAGTATATGTAAATATTTATGTAAAAATACTATGATGTATATTCAGTACAGTGTGTTATAAAATGTAGATTGCAAATCTGTATTTCATTATAAAAGATAAAAAAAAGTTTTTGACCCAGGAGTTCATCTTAGAATTATTATGATTATGATTATTATTACCTAAGATATAACCCTAGTTGGAAAAGCAGGATGCTATAAGCCCAAGGGCTCCAACGTGGAGTAATGAACGATTGAAGTAACATATTTTAAGAACGGTAACAACATTAAAACTCTTTCATAAATAAACTGTAAGAAGTGACTCATGACAGCCTGTTCAACATAAAAACATACGCCACAAGTTTACGCTTTTGAAGTGCCCTTGATTCAACTACCCGATTAAGAAGATCAAACCAACGCCAAGTCAGGACACTTGTCTATTGTGTTCCTTTAACCTTCACTTAAAATAAACATTATCTCCCCTATCCGTCCAGAGTGTAACAGTATTCAGACTGGAATTGAGATCCATATCTGATAAATACTTTTCTATGGAGTATTTTATTTACTTACTCAAAGGGCTTCTTTTCTGGTCCTATACAGCAGGGGAATCCTACTCTCTACAGGACCTCCACATTCATTTTATCATGTTTGTTCGAAAGCATTCAACATTTAACACTACCTGTTGCTCGTTTAATGTCAAATCCACAATATCGAAACACTTTGAGAACAAGAAAGTCTTCCTCAGTTTCCTCTTAGAAGCCTCAATATCTCCAGTCTTTCGAATGTCTAGTGGGATCTTATTATATATTCTCTGGGCCGCATGTTTAAAGGCTCTAGCTAGAGAGTCTAGAGCTTACAGAAGACATATATCTAGGTTCGAATAATTTGAAACCATCTGTAATCAATCTCGTGTCAACACGATCTGTTGGCTGCACAATATGTAGCAATTCTCTTTGATATTTTGAACGTCCGGTTCTGATAACCTGATGGGTTACTGTGCATATAATAGACAGCCAGTGTAAAGCAATTAGTATAGGAGTGATCCTTTCTCGGGTTGGGACACCTTATTTTAGTTTTTACGGTAAAAAAAATGGAATTTTACTTCTTGATCAGCTTTTATATTCGCAGAGTATTTATAGGTAATCATAGTCATGGCAAAACCTAAAGCAATTGCTTTGTAACAAGCAACGACCGTTTGTTTTGATAAACATTGCTCTGTTAACAAATAAGCAATTAATTTTGGCAAACGTTGCTTCTTTATAGTTAAGCAATCCCTCTATTAAGGTTGTGGTGGTCGATGTGGTAATGTCTCTGACTGGTGATCGCCAGACTGGGGTTTGAGTCCCCCTCAAACTCGATACTTCCTTTTAGTGTCTGGAACCTCACCATCCTTGTGAGATAAGGATGGGGGTTTTGGGGGAGCATATAGGTCTATCTGCTGAGCCTGGCGCTCCTTGGTCCTAGCTTGGGTGGAGAGGGGGCTTGGGTGCCGATCATATCTATATATGGTCAGTCTCTAGGGTGATTATCCAGCTTGTTAGGGCAATATCACTGTACTTTGCCTCTGCCATTCATGAGCGCCCTTCAAACCTTAGATATTAAAAGAAAATAACATTAAGTTTAACTAGTAAATGATGCCTCCAAATTTCACAATTTAACAACAACGAAGTAAACTAAGGAAGAGAGAAAGGACATTTTAAATTCTTCTCTTTTGAAGAGAAGAAAATACCTCTACAGAAGAAGGGGGAAAAAGTAAAAGATCTATTTATGCGAGATGTTTATTTCGTGATCCTGCCATTTACTTGGAGTGAAAGGTAAACATGACGATGCTGATGTTCTTAATATCCTAGATGAATGTGCAAACATGCGAGAGATTCGTGCAGATAGCGAGATGTCTACAGGGTCTCTCTCTCTCTCTCTCTCTCTCTCTCTCTCTCTCTCTCTCTCTCTCTCTCATTAGTACAGCGGCATAGCAGACCAATTGTTCAAATTGGTCTAAAAGCACCAAAATTGGCACACATGTAGATTAATATATTCTAAACATTTTTGGATATGGAGGCATTCAAGATTAGCCCTTAGGAAGATATGGCGGCCATTGTTCAAAATGGCCGCCATTTAACATTAGCGTCATTACATAGACTTCATTATGTGTCGTTAGTTTGGTGCTAGATGGGCCAAAATTCCCTTTTTTTACATCAGAATTAACATCAATAAATGTTTAACAGATATTTAGATGAATCTTCTCAAAAATGGCCCCCAAACTGGCCGCCATTTTGTGGAAAAAGTGGACATTTGATGAAGATTTCAATACTCAATGACATAATACCTCTAATAACCAGTACCTGATTTCAGGAACACACTTTAATTGCTCAAGTTGCTTTTTTATTTCAAATTGCTGGCAAAATTGCTAGTCAAAATAATACACAGAGTACGGGAAGTTTACAGTATGGTCAGATTGTAGTTATATAGTCGACCAAAAGCCCAGTCTCTAGGCACAGTACTTGTGTAATCCTGCAGTACATACATGTAATACAATAACGTAGATTTTGCCACACTATGTTAATTATGATTCCGAACTTTTCAAATCTGGTCACCAGAATTATGAATGTCTACAGATCATAATGTTGGTTAGCAAGTTTTCTGTCCCAATCTACTGGCATTCGCCTTCACAGAAACATAGACCAGTGCATTGCAGTGAAGCGTTCTTGCACTTGCAGCGGTTTTTGCAGCCTTTCTTGCATCCGCAAGACACCAGCTCATAGCAGGCCTTGGATGCCTCAGGGAGTGTGGTCCAGAGTGGTGTGTAGAGCCCATCATCACTCCGATGCCAGCCCCAGTCTGTTGGTGGAGGGAGCACGGGCGTTGGTACCAATGCCTGGCCCCAGACATGACCACCCTGAAGGGCAGATCTCTTCACATGCTGCTCCAGAGCAGCGTAGGTTGGCGGGATGTTCTGAACAGAGTTCGTCTTTGCAAAGAGCTGCTTTCTCGCCTTGTTGACGTCCTTGCATTTGCTTGTGCGGTCATACAGGAGTATGACAAACCTCTCGATGACATGCATTGTATCCTCTTGGATGCTTGTGGGTGCATTTGCCAGACTCAGCAGGGCATCAGTGAGTTCTGGCAGCGTGTTCCATGTTGCCCAGGCAGATTTCTTCCCATGTCCGACGAAGGCTGACACAGTATCACACCCTGTGATGGCATGAAACATTGGAAGAGCACATGCCTTCTCTGGACCAAGGGAGGAAGCTATTTCATGGGCTGCAATGTAGCGGTAGTTCTTGCCTGTCCCAAAGGCTACCCAGAGTTCGTCTCCAGCTGGTAGTTTCTGGACTACCATCACTGCTAGGACCACGACGTCACTGTCTACTGTTCGAACCTGTATCTGGTTGTGAACACATTGCTACGCAGGGTAGGCGGGCAGACCACTTCCTCTATGCGGTACAGCTGACACACGCTGTTTCCCATCTGGGCAGAAAGACGTAGGACTCTGTCATATGAGATGCTTAGGCCCAGAGAGAAGAGCTTGTCCACAAGTCCTCTCTTGCGTGTTTCAGCATACAGCATCAGCCCAACATAGGTTGGAAGAGGAGTTTCTTGAGACGTACTGTGTCTGACAGCTGGAGGCTCCTGTGTCTTGGTTGCTCCCTGCTTCCGACTTTGCTTGACACTGTTGAACTTGAGAAGCTGCGCAATGGAAAGAGCTGCTTGTGTTGAAGAGGAATGGCTTTGATTCTTGATGGTGGGGCCATCCAGCACCATATTTACCATTGCAACTAGTACGTTTGGCACAGAGTCCTCCTGACAGCCGCCCGGGAATGATCCACGGAATTGGTAAGTGTCTTCAAACATATATCGACGAACTATCTGTGCAGCACGCGCAAGGTGAACTGCCTCAGTGTCACAGTCTTGCTCGCAGGCTTTGCCTAGCGCTTCACCAATGTCTTCATCAAACGCTAGTAAAACATCTCGGCCTTTGCTGTGGGATCTCAGGCCTGGTATCTGGGCTAACAGGCGCTCTTTCAGCCTTGTGCTATTAACTTTCTGGCACAAAACAACCCCGAGCTGTTCCATTCTTGTTGTGTATAGCTTTACAAGTTCTGCGAGTCTGAAGACTGGGGTGGTGCCCTCTTCTAGGTGGGTTTCCTCGATATACAGGACCAGTTCAGCCAGTACGATTCTTGACATTACACCTTCATGGTCAGTTTTCTGCTCGGCTTCTACAGTGGTCTTTGCACGATAGTAAAGAGCCAACAAACACTTGGAATGGTACTTGGCCTCCAGAGCCACCATATCACCCATGCTGAGCCTGGCTATGAGTTCATTGTCCCCAACTTGCGCTGCACACTTCCGTACGCGTGTGTCCACCTGGAAGGTTGTTACTTCATGTAGGGTCTCTGTGCCAGACTTTCCACAGAAAAAGCAGGAGGTGCCGCTGGTAGTGGCTTCTGAAGAGTGTGTTCTGGCGCGCTTGGCCTGGACATTGTCAGTACTATCAAATGCTGAGCTGCTTGCGATGCGTCTCTTCTCTGCTCTTCGTAGCATTGTGTTATTGTATTTGAGCATACATGTTTTATGCCACTTGGCCTGGTGGGCAACCATTGTCGCCTCAACACCTTGTCCTTCATCTAGTCTCTGTAACTGAACAGTTCTTGGCAGTTCTCCGAGTTCATCAAATTTGACCAAGTTTGCAGCCATTGTCGTGTATCCACTCCCAGGGTCTCGGCGTTTAGACAGTACTGGGCAGACAAGTGACTCTGTTGTCTCCTCTTGACATACAAGACACAGCTTCCAGTTTGTCTCAGGAGGTGTTGTGGGAGTACGTTGCTCAAAAGTATCGACCAGTTGGAACTTCTTTGCCATGGCTGCAGTCTGGAACAACGCGTCTCTGATGTCAGGTGGTGCTGCTGCTGCCTCACCTGCAAAGACACAAAACACCACCATGTTACCACAAGTTACTACTACAAGCACCATGACTATCAACACTATACTATTACTGCAGCCGCCGTCACTGCCACCAACGCTGCCGCTGCAAAGTAAAATTCATTTTCTTGTGAAATGGTAGCCAAATTATTTGGTAAGCACAGAAGTATGTGTAATTGTACAATACTTATCACCTCTAGCACACTTATCACCTTTAGCATCCACAAAAAGACAAATTATGGTACATATTCAATGACGCTAACGGTAAATAGCGGCCATTTTGAAAAATGGCCGCCAAATGTGCTACGGGGAGAATCTTGAATGCCTCCATATCCAAAATTGTTCAGAATGTATTAATCCACATGTGTGCCAATTTTGGTGCTTTTAGAACAATTTGAACAATTGGTTTCATATTTCTTACTATGCCGCTGGGCTAAATTGAGAGATTTTTTTGGTAAATTTATCGAAAACTTCTAGCACGTCTGTTCTTTTTTCACATTACTAGCATATACATACATACATACACATATATATATATATATATATATGCAATCACACATATTTTATATATACATATATACATATATATACTTATATGTATATATATATATATACACACACATGTATATTTTATATAGATACACAGTATGTACCGTATATGCATATATTTAGGTATATATATGTACTGTGTATATATATATATATATATGTATATATATACATATATATATACAGTGTATATATATATATATATATATATGCCTAAACATATGCATATACGGTACATACTGTGTCTATCTATATAAAATATACATATGTATATATATATATATATATATATATTATATATATATAAATATATATATTCATATACACACACATACATATATATACATATGCATATACATATGCATATATCTTATCCCTGTCAATGTGCGTTAAAAAAAATCAAAGAATTAAACACAGAAACTAAGAGGAACAATACAGAGAGAGAGAGAGAGAGAGAGAGAGAGAGAGAGAGAGAGAGAGAGAGCTACACAATATGGCGCTCAGGGATGGACAAAGTCCTCGGCCAATTTCCAGGGCCAGAAGGACTAGGGCCATATAAAAGGCTCATGCATAAATATGGCCCAGGGTCATATTGTCAGATTTTATTACCACAGTATAAAAGAAAAGGAACCGTCGCTAAGAGAAAAGTGTGTTGATTTATATAACAAGTCTCTCTCTCTCTCTCTCTCTCTCTCTCTCTCTCTCTCTCTCTCTCTCTCTCTCTCTGATAATTATTCAGGATTTTAGGTAAAAACAAAATGCTAACATGTTTGATCTAGCTCTGTTGATGTGAGTGCCTAGAGAGAGAGAGAGAGAGAGAGAGAGAGAGAGAGAGAGAGAGAGCAAAATCAGTAGGAAGAGAACAAGAACAGAAAGAGAAATTTAGAAATGCAGAATGAGAGAGAGAGAGAGAGAGAGAGAGAGAGAGAGAGAGAGAGAAAAGACTGATAAAGACAAAAAGAGAGACTAAGACAGAAAGAGAAATAAAAAGAGAAACAAACAGAGTAAGAGAATGTTGAAGAAAAAGCAGAGAGGTTGTCACAGTTTCTTTTATTTTAAGAGAAATATCAGACTTGGTTTTGCAACGGTATAATGAAGATTGCCTCATTTAGTCACCTCTCTCTCTCTCTCTCTCTCTGTGTGCCAGTGAGTGATTACACTTTTGCGACCCTATAAATATCATGATTTAACGCGGATAACAAAAGGCTATCGAGTGCAATATAGCTACAAGTTTTCGTGAATAGTCAGTGATTAGTTTGAGGTCGGAGAAGTGGGATAAAACGTCGGCATAGAATAGTTATCTTGTGAATTACTAAAAATCTAATCAAGATGGCTATGTACAACACGGGCAAGGCTTGGAGAGACATCGCTGGACTCAGCAAAAATAAATTCCATGAGTTGGCGAAACAGGAGCTCGACCGTCTGATAACAGAGGTCACTAGTAACGTCAACCAATGTGACGGAAAAATATTCGCAGACATATTGAAACAATATGATCCAATAAACTGGAGCAAATCTGCGGAAAACATCAGCAAAATAATAGAAGAAATTCCAAAGAAAATCCAAGTGTTAAAGAGACTTATAAAGAAAGTCTACATCAATCAACACATTCCATCAAAGAACAATAAGAAGTCCAATATGGTGAATATGCTGATTGATGCAATGGGAAAAAGAATGCCAAAATGGTGTAATACATGTAAGATATGGTATTCCATTAATAATCCTCAACAATTGATTAGAAAATGTGATGCCTGTCATGTCCCAACATCCCACATATGCTGAAATACAGCAAAAAATAAAAAATAAAGACACAAAGGTATTCTGCTCAACATGCTTAGTCTGGATAGAAAATATAATTAAGTCGAGACTAAATCTGCAAATAGTTGAAGATAAAGAAGAGGAAGAAGAAGAAATAGAAGAAGAAGAAGAAGAAAAAGAAGAAGAAGAGAACAATGAACAGGATATGTGTAAGGATGCAGAAGAAATCATTGATATAACCTATGATGCCATCCAACAACATACTTATGAAGAAATAAATTACCAGATGGAAACAAATAATAGACCCAAGAGACTCTACCCGGACCTACATAATTTTAGGGAAGAGCAAGAACAAGAAAAAATAGAAAAGAAGGATATAGTCTGCAATATGCTGAAAAGAGGGAATTGCAGATTTGGCGAAAGATGCTACTACAAGCATCCAAAGATATGCCATAATTATGAAATATATGGTAAATGTGCGTATTTAGACGGATATGGAGACGAATGCAGAGATCTCCATCCAAAAATATGCAAAAACCTAAAAGAAGGAAAAGGATGCATTTACAACAAAAAATGTCGATATATGCATCCTGCAACCATGAATGAAAGTAAGAAAACTCAGCAAACTGAAAAGAAAAAGGAAAGCAAAAAAGAAACAAAAAAAGAAACAAAAAAGCAGGCCGTGTATATACCGCGCTTTGAACCAAGAGCCCCAAGATATGAGGCCTTTCAACCCAAACCTGCACATTTAGAGCCCAACTACAAAGAATGCATCTATAATGCCAGGGGTTGGTGCAGATATGGGGACAGTTGCAGGTATACACACACAAATAAATATGAAGGCGAAAGAGCAAATATAATAGAAAAGTTGGATTTTTTAATGGCAGAATTCCGGGAAATGAAGAAAAGAACATCATATCAGAACAGGAAGGAAGCATGGGAGAATCCATATTATTACCAATATTAAATAATGGGGATGAAACACAAACCATAATAGTAATGAATGCACAGGGTTTAGTCACGAGTAACTCTAAAAGGAAAATAGAGTTCTTAGAAGAACTAACCCAAATTGAAAAAATAGATATATTAAATATAAGTGAAACATGGTATTCCCAAGAGACTGGCAGTGATGACCAGATAAAGGGTTTCCAAACTTATAGATCAGACAGAAAAAATAGGAATCAAGGGGGAACCGCAATATATGGAAGAGACATAAATCAAGGAAAAGTATGTGAAAAATACAGCAACACAGAATGTGAATTGATTGCAGTAGAATTTGAATTTGAAAAACTAATGAATATTGTAGTTTACAGACCCCCAAACACTAAGGAGTTTGACATAATAATAGAAAAAATAGATGATATATGTAGAAACCATAAAGACTGGAATATACTCCTATCCGGAGATTTTAACTTTCCTTTCGTGGATTGGAAAGAACGGATAGAAGAAAGTGGTTGTATGTATACATATAAAAAAGATAGTAATAGTAGCGCAGAAGATAAGAGGCAATTTGAAAAGCTTCAAGATATGCTATTAGAACATAATATGCAACAAATAAACCACATTCCAACAAGAAAGGAAAATGTCCTAGATCTAGTATTTGTGAATGAGGTGAATTATGTTAAAGAAATAATAGTGTATAACACGGGAATTTCAGACCACAATGTCATAGAATTGATAGTTCATTCCAAAGCAAGTGATCACAGAATTAATAAAAGCACAAAACTTTGGGAAGGATATAGAAAATATAACTTTTACAGTAAGAATATAAAATGGTCAGAAATAAATGAAGAACTGAATAAAGAATGGAAAAATGTATTTATAAGTGATAATATACAGGTAAATACGGATATACTGTACAAAATACTGGAGAAAATTGTTGAAAAATATGTACCGAAAAAAACAATAAACAAAAGACGTGCATACCAAGAGACAGAAGGATCTTATTTCAAAAAATTAAAAAGTGGAAGAAAAATCTTGCAAAAGAAAAAAATGTGTGGAAAATGAGGGAAATAAAATGTAAGATAGAAAATGCAGAACAAAAGATTATACAGTCGAAAGAAAATGAAAAAAGGGAGTTAGAAGAAAGGACACTTCAAAATATAAAAAGAAACCCCAAAGTACTTTACTCCTATGCAAAAAAGATGAATAAAAGGAGAATAGAAATAGGCCCTCTAAGAATTGAAGGACGGCTAACGAATGAAAAAAAGGAAATATGCAACATATTAGCAGAAAAATATAAGAGTGAGTTCACGCCAAGAATTGCAAATGAGAATAATGAAACAGAAATGAGAGAAGAAAATGTTGAATATCTAACGGATATTGATATTAATGAAGCAGATATTGTCACGGCTATAAACGAAATTAAAAATGGATCGGCAGCCGGACCAGATGGAGTTCCAGCGATTTTGTTAAAAAAAACTGCAAACACTATCGCGAAGCCACTTGCAATACTGCTAAGACAGAGTATAGATATGAGCGAGATATATGTTAAACATAAATTAGCTTATATAACCCCTATCTTCAAAAGTGGATCAAGACTAGAGGCAAGCAATTATAGACCTGTTAGTCTAACATCACATATTATGAAAGTGTATGAGAGGGTAATAAAAAAGAAAATAATGAACCATTTGGTCAAAAATAATTTGTTTAATATGGGTCAACACGGTTTCGTACCTGGAAAAAGTACACAGACCCAACTGATAGCTCACTATGAAAACATATACAATAATATGATAAATGAAAAAGACACAGATGTGATCTATCTAGATTTTGCAAAAGCCTTTGACAAGGTAGACCATAACATATTGGAGAAAAAAAATGAGAAAGCATAATATTGTGGGAAAGATAGGAAAATGGGTAAAAGAATTCCTGCAAAACAGAAAACAGATAGTGGTTGCAAATGACGAGAAATCAGATGAAGCCCAGGTAATATCTGGTGTGCCCCAAGGTACGGTATTAGCTGCACTGCTATTTGTTATTATGATCTCAGACATAGACTGTGATGTTGAAAACTCCGTAGTGAGAAGTTTCGCCGATGACACAAGAATAAGTAGAGAAATTACTTGTGATGAAGATAGGAACTCACTACAAAGAGATCTAAACAAAATATATGAATGGGCGGAGATAAATAGGATGGTATTTAACTCCGATAAATTCGAATCAATAAATTATGGAAACAGAGAAGGAATGGTGTATGCATACAAGGGACCTAATAATGAGACAATCACAAACAAGGAAGCAATTAAAGACCTTGGTGTAATTTTAAATAGGAATATGTTATGCAACGAACAAATAGCAACACTGTTGGCTAAATGTAAAGCAAAAATGGGAATGTTATTCAGACACTTTAAAACAAGAAAAGCTGAACACATGATTATGCTTTACAAAACTTATGTGCGTAGTACACTCGAGTACTGCAATGTGATATGGTACCCACACTACAAAAAGGATATTGCGCAAATAGAGAGTGTACAAAGGTCCTATACTGCTAGAATAGAAGAAGTTAAGGACCTTGATTACTGGGAAAGACTGCAATTTTTAAAACTATACAGTCTAGAAAGGAGAAGAGAACGCTACATGATAATACAAGCATGGAAGCAAATAGAAGGAATTGCTGAAAACATCATGGGGCTTAAAGTATCAGAAAGAGCAAGCCGAGGTAGATTAATAGTACCAAAAAGCATTCCAGGTAAACTGAGAAAGGCGCACAGGACATTAATCCACTACGCACCAGCATCGATAATGCAGCGACTATTTAATGTGCTGCCAGCTCATCTAAGAAACATATCAGGAGTGAGCGTAGATACGTTTAAAAATCAGCTCGATAAATACCTAAGATGCATCCCAGACCATCCAAGACTGGAAGATGCAAAATACACCGGAAGATGTATTAGCAACTCTCTGGTGGATATACGAGGTGCCTCACACTGAGGGACCTGGGGGAACCCAAACAAAAAATAAGGTAAGGTAAGGTAAGGCTCTCTCTCTCTCTCTCTCTCTAAAACCATCTTAATCTCAACCTGTACAATTACTTAAGGAACACAGTAGACAAAGAACAAACTTGGTTCTAAGAAAATCCTCCAACAACAAATAAAGGATATTTGGCAGAAAACTTGGATAATGCAGATAAAAGTAAAACTAAAACACTAGTAAATCAGGGAAACTAGGAAAGCCACAGATAAAAAAAAAAGATAGAGTGGCTTAATTCAATGTTCAGAAACAAAATGGAATGTGTGTGAAGATAGGGTGTAAATGTGTGCCAAGATGGGGTTTAAGTGTGTGTGCAGGGATGGGGTGTAACTGTGCTTGGATAGGGTGTACATATGTGGTGGGGGTGGGGTGTAAGAGTGCGAGAAGATGGGGAGTAAGGGTGCGAGAGGATGGGGTGTAAGGGTGCGAGAGGATGGGGTGTAAGGGTGCGAGAGGATGGGATGTACGTGTGTGCGATAATACGGTGTAAATGTGTGCTTGGATGGGGTGTAAGTGTGTGCGAGGAAAGGTTGTAAGTGTGTGTAGGGACGGGTTGAAGGGTGTGCATGGATGGGGGTTAAGTGTGTACAGAGATAGGGTGTAAGTGTTTGCAGGGATGGGGTGTAAGTGTGTGCAGTGATGGGGTGTAAGTGTGTGTTTGGACGGGGTGTACGTGTGTGCGAGGGTGGGGTGTAAGTGTGTGCGAGGAAAGGTTATAAGTGTGTGTAGGGACGGGTTGAAGGGTGTGCAGGGATGGGGGTTAAGTGTGTACAGAGATAGGGTGTAAGTGTATGCAGGGATGGGGTGTAAGTGTGTGCAGTGATGGGGTGTAAGTGTGTGCAGGGACGGGTTGAAGGGTGTGCAGGGATGGAGGGTAAGTGTGTACAGAGATAGGGTGTAAGTGTGTGCAGGGATGGGGTATAGGTGTGTGTTTGGACGGAATGTACGTGTGTGCGAGGATGGGATGTAAGTGCGTGCAGGGACGGGTTGAAGGGTGTGCAGGGATGGGGGGTAAGTATGTACAGAGATAGGGTGTAAGTGTGTGCAGGGATGGGGTTTAGGAAGTGTGTGCGAGGATGGGGTGTAAGTGTGTGCAGGGACGGGTTGAAGGGTGTGCAGGGATGGAGGGTAAGTGTGTACAGAGATAGGGTGTAAGTGTGTGCAGGGATGGGGTTTAGGAAGTGTGTGCGAGGATGGGGTGTAAGTGTGTGCAGGGACGGGTTGAAGGGTGTGCAGGGATGGAGGGTAAGTGTGTACAGAGATAGGGTGTAAGTGTGTGCAGGGATGGGGTTTAGGAAGTGTGTGCGAGGATGGGGTGTAAGTGTGTTCAGGGACGGGTTGAAGGGTGTGCAGGGATGGAGGGTAAGTGTGTACAGAGATAGGGTGTAAGTGTGTGCAGGGATGGGGTGTAAGTGTGTGTTTGGACGGAATGTACGTGTGTGCGAGGATGGGATGTAAGTGTGTGCAGGGACGGGTTGAAGGGTGTGCAGGGATGGAGGGTAAGTGTGTACAGAGATAGGGTGTAAGTGTGTGCAGGGATGGGGTTTAGGAAGTGTGTGCGAGGATGGGCTGTAAGTGTGTGCAGGGACGGGTTGAAGGGTGTGCAGGGATGGAGGGTAAGTGTGTACAGAGATAGGGTGTGTGTGTGTGCAGGGATGGGGTGTAAGTGTGTGTTTGGACGGAATGTACGTGTGTGCAAGGGTGGGGTGTAAGTGTGTGCAGGAACGGGTTGAAGGGTGTGCAGGGATGGGGGGTGAGTATGTACAGAGATAGGGTTTAAGTGTTCGCAGGGATGGGGTGTAAGTGTGTGCAAGGACGGGTTGAAGGGTGTGCAGGGATGGAGGGTAAGTGTGTACAGAGATAGGGTGTAAGTGTGTGCAGGGATGGGGTGTAAGTGTGTGTTTGGACAGGATGTACGTGTGTACGAGGATAGGGTGTAAGTGTGTGCAGGGACGGGTTGAAGGGTGTGCAGGGATGGGGGGTAAGTGTGTACAGAGATAGGGTGTAAGTGTGTGCAGGGATGGGGTGTAAGTGTGTGTTTGGACGGAATGTACGTGTGTGCGAGGATGGGATGTAAGTGTGTGCAGGGACGGGTTGAAGGGTGTGCAGGGATGGAGGGTAAGTGTGTACAGAGATAGGGTG
Source organism: Palaemon carinicauda (assembly GCF_036898095.1). NCBI lineage: Eukaryota > Metazoa > Arthropoda > Malacostraca > Decapoda > Palaemonidae > Palaemon > Palaemon carinicauda. The sequence continues at coordinate 10,303,595 of NC_090756.1, read as the reverse complement.
TAAGTGTGTGCAGGGATGGGGTTTAGGAAGTGTGTGCGAGGATGGGGTGTAAGTGTGTGCAGGGACGGGTTGAAGGGTGTGCAGGGATGGAGGGTAAGTGTGTACAGAGATAGGGTGTAAGTGTGTGCAGGGATGGGGTGTAAGTGTGTGTTTGGACGGAATGTACGTGTGTGCAAGGGTGGGGTGTAAGTGTGTGCAGGAACGGGTTGAAGGGTGTGCAGGGATGGGGGGTGAGTATGTACAGAGATAGGGTTTAAGTGTGCGAGAGGATGGGGTGTAAGTGTGTGCAAGGACGGGTTGAAGGGTGTGCAGGGATGGAGGGTAAGTGTGTACAGAGATAGGGTGTAAGTGTGTGCAGGGATGGGGTGTAAGTGTGTGTTTGGACAGGATGTACGTGTGTACGAGGATAGGGTGTAAGTGTGTGCAGGGACGGGTTGAAGGGTGTGCAGGGATGGGGGGTAAGTGTGTAGAGAGATAGGGTGTAAGTGTGTGCAGGGATGGGGTGTAAGTGTGTGTTTGGACGGGATATACGTGTGTGCGAGGATAGGGTGTAAGTGTGTGCAGGGACGGGTTGAAGGGTGTGCAGGGATGCGGGGTAAGTGTGTACAGAGATAGGGTGTAAGTGTGTGCAGGGATGGGGTGTAAGTGTGTGCGAGGATAGGGTGTAAGTGTGTGCAGGGACGGGTTGAAGGGTGTGCAGGGATGCGGGGTAAGTGTGTTCAGAGATAGGGTGTAAGTGTGTGCAGGGATGGGGTGTAAGTGTGTTCAGAGATAGGGTGTAAGTGTGTGCAGGGATGGGGTGTAAGTGTGTGCAGGGATGGGGTGTAAGTGTGTGTTTGGACGGGATATACGTGTGTGCGAGGATAGGGTTTAAGTGTGTGCAGGGACGGGTTGAAGGGTGTGCAGGGATGGGGGGTAAGTGTGTACAGAGATAGGGTGTAAGTGTGTGCAGGGATGGGGTGTAAGTGTGTGCGAGGATAGGGTGTAAGTGTGTGCAGGGACGGGTTGAAGGGTGTGCAGGGATGCGGGGTAAGTGTGTACAGAGATAGGGTGTAAGTGTGTGCAGGGATGGGGTGTAAGTGTGTGTTTGGACGGGATGTACGTGTGCGCGAGGATAGGGTGTAAGTGTGTACAGGGACGGGTTGAAGTGCGTGCAGGGATGGGGTGCAAGTGTGTGCAGGGATGGGGTGTAAATGTGTGCCATAATGGGGTGTAACTATGTGCAGAGGTGTATAGCTGAATTGGGAGAAGGGTCTGTGATATCTGGTAATCAATAGATTGGAAATATGTTAGTACTAGTATAGTAAATGTAGGCTTCATTTTCACTTGAGAACATGTGAATTAGAAAAAAAAAATATTGACATTCAGCTAGTAAGGAATTAGATGTCTTAGATATTGCCTAAGACCTGGATTAAAAAAGGAATAAGTTATCGGTTAATACGAAATCCCAGGTTTCAAGTATTCAAAGAAGGATCGCATTGACAAAAAAAAAAAAGGGAGGGGTAATCCTTTATATTTAAAATAACCTAAACCCAGTAGAAATTAAATTAGAAACCGAATGTGAAGTGACAGATGGAAATATCAACACCATAAGAAAAGGCAAGCAAAAATGTAATTAAACTAGCTAGAAATGCCGAGATGAATGAAGAGAAGTGAGTGGCTTCACCTAGTAAAGAAAACCCGAGAGAGTTTTTTGCATATGTAAACAGTAAAAAAAAAAAACAATAAAAAACAACATTGGCCCGTTAAGCGACTCGGAGGGTAATCTTAAACAATATTTGGAAAAAGCCGAACTGATTGAATGCATATTTTTCAACTGTATTCACTTGGGAAGAATCAACGACCCTCCCTGAAGCCGCTATCAAATATGAAGAGCTACAACTATTAAAAAGAATCACCTTTGCAATGGATGTCAAAAATAAAATAAAAGGACTCAGCCAGTCTAAATCACCAGGTACAGATGGTATTTATCCAAGAGACATTATAGAACTAGAAGAAGAGATAACCCCATATTTGTACAAAATGTTTCAAAAGACAGCTAACGAAAGAAAGGCACCACAAGAATGGAAACTAAGCAATGTTTCTCCAATCTACAAGAAGGGACCAAAAGAAGAACCTGGCAACTTAAGTCCTGGGAATCATTATTGTATATTTAATAGAAGAACTTACAGAGAAAAACAATCTTCTGATAGACAGCCAACATGGTTTCAGACTAAAGATATTCTTCGTGACAAAATTTTTTGATTTTTTCTACATGTTTAGCATATATATGAAAAGCAGGACAATAAAATCATATGCTTAGACTTTCAAGAGGCTTTTGACAAAGTCCTTCATAAATAATCAATAGTCAACATTAAAGCACTAGGCATCTTTGACGAGTCAGCTGAATGGATCGAAGATTGACTGATAAACAGAAAAAAAGAATTGAAGTCAATGGAGAAGCATCGCAGTGGTTATCTGTTACAAGCGGAGTACCTTGTAGAATAGCCAAATTTGCCGACGATACTAAATTGGACATAAATGCTGTGAACTCAGAAGACGTAGAAGCCTTCGAAAAGTATCTAATGAAGCTAGGAAAATGGTGCAGAAAATGGCAAATGCCTTTCAACTGTAGGAAATGCAAAGTCATGCACCTATGTTATAGTAACCACAATGAGATTACTCACTACCGAGTAATGAAATAAAAAGGGCAGACCAAGAGGAAGATTTCGGCATCTTTCTTAGCAAAGATTTGAAGTTCACGAAAAAGCATATAAGCTGAAAAGAAAGCACAAAATCTGATAGGTCACATGACGAGACAATTCAAATACAGAAACAAAGAAACTATACTTCAGCTGTACACATCACTAATAAGACCCCATCTAGAATACAGAGTCCAATTCTGGGCTCCAAGTATTCAGAAGGCTATAGGTAGACTAGAAACAGTACAAGCTATAGCCACCAAGCTAGTCCCAACACGAAGGCAATTTGGATATAGACAGAGGATGGAACCTTTGAACTAATTTGATCTACAAACTCAACGACTAAGGGGACAGTTAACCGATGCATTCAAAACTCTTAAAGGAATAACGAATGTAGATTACAACAATCAATTCAAGCTTAGCACAAATCGGTCGAGAGGTAACCGATACAAACTTGAATTGAAAAGATACACCACCACTCAATGTGGCAATTTCTTTCCATACAAAGATAGCAAATACGTGGAACAGACTACCGGAGGATGTAGTAAACAATAACACGGTAAACGACTTCAAGAATAAATTATATAAGATCATAAAAACTCTAAACGATCAAACCAAATCTGTCTACCCAAGAGCAAATGGAGTCTCCCCGGATGTACTATTAAAGTTTTTGAAACATCCAAAATCCTATTAACTCTTAGTAACTCGCCAGTAACCTATAACTGACTAAATATTTTGTGTGAGAGTGTGTGCGTATGAAGAGAGAGAGAGAGAGAGAGAGAGAGAGAGAGAGAGAGAGAGAGAGAGAGAGAGAGAGAGAGATGATTTAAGTCACAAGGCTATATATGGAGAAGAAGAGAGAAAATAGAATTTGGTAGGGAAGTAGCCTGAGAGAGAGAGAGAGAGAGAGAGAGAGAGAGAGAGAGAGAGAGAGAGAGAGAGAGAGAGAGAGAGAGAGAGAGAGAGTTGAACTCACAAGGGTTTATATGGCGAAGAGAGAAATAGAATTTGGTAGCGAAGTAGCTTGAGAGAGAGAGAGAGAGAGAGGAGAGAGAGAGAGAGAGAGAGAGAGAGAGAGAGAGAGAGAGAGAGAGAGAGAGAATTTAAGTCACAAGGGTGTATATGGAGAACAGAGAGAAATAGAATTTGGTAGCGAAGTAGCTTAGAGAGAGAGAGAGAGAGAGAGAGAGAGAGAGAGAGAGAGAGAGAGAGAGAGAGAGAGAGAGAGAGAGATTATTTAAGTTACAAGGGTGTATATGGAGAAGAGAGAAATAGAATTTGGTAGCAAAGTAGCTTGAGAGAGAGAGAGAGAGAGAGAGAGAGAGAGAGAGAGAGAGAGAGAGAGAGAGAGAATTTAAGTCACAAGGTTGTATATGTAGAAGAAAAGAGAGAAATAGAATTTGGGAGCGAAGTAGCTTAAGAGAGAGAGAGAGAGAGAGAGATAATTTAAGTTACAAGGATATATATGGAGAAGTGAGAATAAGAATTTGGTAGCGAATTAGCTTGAGAGAGAGAGAGAGAGAGAGAGAGAGAGAGAGAGAGAGAGAGAGAGGAGGATGAGGTGTAACTGTGTGAGAGGATGGGGTGTAACTGAGGATGGGGTGTAAATGTATGAGAGAATGGGGTATAACTGAGGATGGGGTGTAAATGTGTGAGAGGATGGGGTGTAACTGAGGATGGGGTGTAAATGTGTGAGAGGATGGGGTGTAACTGAAGATGAGGTGTAAATGTGTGCGAAGATAGTGTGTAAATGTGCTCTTGGATGGAGTTTACGTGTGTGCTTAGATGGGGTTTAAGTGTGTGCGAGGATGGGGTGTATGTGTGTGCCATGATGGAGTGTAGCTGTGTCCAGGGATACCCCATCCCTGGACACAGCTACACTATATACACTGTGTGCAGATGTATATAGCTGAATTGGGAAAAGGGTTTATGATATCGGGTAGTCATTAGATTAGAAATATGTTAGTACTAGTATAGTAAATGTAGGCTTCATTGTCACCTGTGAACATGTGAATTAGAAAAAAAAAAGAAAATATTGACATTCAGCTGGAGAAGAACTAGATTTCATAGACATTACGAAGACCTGGATAAAAAAAAAATCGGCTACTACGAAATCCCAGCTTTCAAGCTTTTCAAAGAAGTCTCGCCTAACCAAAAATGATGGAGGGGTAATGCTCTATATTAAAATTCCCTTGAACCCCATAGAAATTAGATTAAAATTTGAATATAAAGTGACAGGTGGAAATATTAACACCTTGGGAAAAAGCAAGCAGAAATGTAGATGAACTAGTTAGACAGGGCAAGATGAGTGAAGAGAAGAGAGTGGTTTCAGATAGTAAAGAAAACCCGAAAGAATTTTTTTGCATATGTAAACGGTAGAAAACCAATAAAAATAACATTAGCCCCTTAAGCGACACTGAGGGTAATCTTATAACAAATGATTTTTACAACCGAATTGACGAATGCATATTTCACAACTGTACTCACTAGGGAAAAATCAACGACCCTCCCAGAGCCAGCTATCAAATATGAAAAGCCACAACTATTAAAAAGAATCACCTTTACACTGGATGATGTAAAAAAGAAAATAAAAAGATTCGGTAAGCCTAAAGTACCAGGTCTAGACGATATTCTTCCAAGAGAGATTATAGAACTAGAAGAAGAGATAACCCCATATTTGTACAAAATGTTACAAAAGACGTCCAACGAAAGGAAGATACCACAAGGATGGATACTATGCAATATTCCTCCAATCTACGAGAAGAGGCCAAAAGAAGAACCTGGAAACTACAGACCTGTAAATCATTATAGTGGATTTAATAGTAGAACATACAGAGGAAAACAATCTGCTGATAGACAGCCAACATGGTTTTAGACTAGAGAGATTCTGCGTGACAAATCTTTAGGAATTTTTCCACATGTTTAGCGTATATGAAAAAAGCAGGACAATAGACATCATATACCTAGACCATCGAGAGGATTTTGACTAAGTCCCTCATACATAATTAATGGTAAAAATTAAAGCACTAGGCATCATTGACGAGTCAGTTGAATGGATCGACGATTGGCTAACAAACATAAAACAGAGTTGTAATCAATGGAGAAGCATCATAGTGGACTGCTGTTACAAGCAGAGTACTCCAAGGATCCGTCCTTGGCCCATTACTATTTCTGAGTTACATTAACGAAATAGATTTAAGATTAACTAGTAGCATAGCCAAATTTGCCGATGATACTAAACTAGACATAAATGCTGCGAAGTCAGAAGAGGTAGAAACCTTTTGAAACTATCTAATGAAGCCAGGAGAATGGTTCAGAAAATGGCAAATACCTTTCAACTGTGAGAAATACAAAGTCATGCACAATCAGATTACTCACTGCTGGGTAATGCAACTAAGTGTGGACCAGGAGGAAGATCTCGGCATTATTTTTAGCAAAGATTTGAAGTTCACGAAACAGAGCATAAACATTGAAAAGAAAGCACAAAAACTAATAGGTTACATAAAGAGACAAATCAAATACAGAAACCAAAACTCAGTACTTCAGCTGTACACATCACTAGTAACACTCCATCTAGAATACGGAATCCAATTCTGAGCTCTTATTCAGAAGGATATAGATAGACTAAAAGCAGTTCAAGTTAGTGTCACCGAACTAGTTCCAACAATAGGGCAATTTGGATATAAACAGAGGATGGAACATTTGAACTTATTGGATCTACAAACTCGACGACTAAGGAGAAAGTTAATAGAGGCATTCAAATTTCTTAGAGTAAAAACAAATGTAGATTATAACAATCTATTCACGCTTAGTACAAATCAGTCCAGAGGTAACGGATACAAACTAGAATTGAAAAGATACAACACCACTCAATGTGGCAATTTCTTTACATACAAAATAGAAAATACATGGAACAGACTTCCAGCGGTTGTAATAAACAGTAACACGGTAAACGAGTTCAAGAATAAATTAGACAAGATCATAAAAACTCTCTAAACGTTTAAACCAAATCGTTCTACCCAAGACCAGATGGGGTCTCCCCGGACGGGTTATTCAAGTCTTTGAGACATCCAAAATCCTTGTAACTCATTGTAACTTGCCAGCAACCTATAACGGACTGATTATTGTGGAGGGAGAGAGAGAGAGAGAGAGAGAGAGAGAGAGAGAGAGAGAGAGAGAGAGAGAGAGAGAGAGAGAGAGAGAGAGAGGTGTATATGGAGAAGAATAGAGAGAAACAGAATCGATGTTGATTCCCAGATGTCGGCCCAAAAGATCAAAGGTGCCGACTCCCTCCAGATCTCTGGTGCAATTGGCAACACTCGTCGAGATTGGCCCAAGCTTAAAGGCTTAGATGCCTCCAGCAATTGTCAGGAAGAGGAGAAAGAGGAGAGATGGAACTGTGTAGGATTATATATATATATATATATATATATATATATATATATATATATATATATATATATATATATATATACATATACATATATATATATATATATATATATATATATATATATATACATATATACATATATATATATATATATATATATATATATATATATATACATATATATATATATATACATATATATATATGTATATACATATATATTATATATATATATATATATATATATATATATATATATATATATATATACAATTTTCAAGGTTTAATTGATAATCATAAATATAATTTTTTTATTCTACGAGATTTGTCAAGATTTATTTCTCTGAAATAGTACAGTTGGCATCAGTAATTCCGGTACACTTCATGAGAAGCTAAGGAGACGTCAGTGTACCGGAATTAATGAAACCAACTGTACTTGATTCCTTAATCATACTGGAGTAAGGGTTTTTCAACGGAGATACATAATTGATAAAATTTGCTAAGATAAATGAGAGAGAGAGAGAGAGAGAGAGAGAGAGAGAGAGAGAGAGAGAGAGAGAGAGAGAGAGAGAGAGAGAGAGAGAGAGATCAATTAATCAAGGACAGTCTGGTATTACTGTAGGAATCTCAGTGACATTTATATTGCAGACATTAATTGAAGAAAAGCTTTACCCTATATAGTGATTGAGAGAGAGAGAGAGAGAGAGAGAGAGAGAGAGAGAGAGAGAGAGAGAGAGAGAGAGAGAGATATTTATACATACGTAATAAAGATACGCTGAATTTGGAATATAATTAATTCGACTTTCATTCAACCTGTAATTAAGAGATGTTACGTCATATGTTACATCACAACTAATATAATAAGAGAGTTCACATCTTGAATTATAGTGTAATTTAAGAGGTTTATTACAACAACTATAATAAGAAAACTCACCGTAGTTATATATTACCAGGTCACCGAAGGCTGTCACAAAACCGCATTTCATAGCTATAAAAACCACATTTATTCAATAACTAGAAGAGTTATTGGGTCATTTGACTGGCCAGATAGTACTACATTGGACGCGTCTCTATTTAAGAATTATTTTTCTTTTGCCTTCACATATACTCAATACTACATATTCTTTACATATTCTCCCCTTTTATACCTGACTACACTAAGATAACTGAAAAATCCTTCCTCACTCAATAGGTTAACTACTGACCTAACTGTTCAGTGGCTACTTTCACCTTGGTAAGGGCAGAAAAGACTAAAGCTATGGTAAGCAGTTCTTCTAGAAGGACACTCCAAAATCAAACCATTGTTCTTTAATATCTGTACCACGGTCTTTCACTGTCTCGGGTTAGAGCTCTCTAGCTTGAGGGCACACTCTTGTCAGGGTACTCACAGGCACATTATTCAATGTTTCCTTATTTCCTTTCCTCACTGGGCTATTTTCCCAATTGGACCCCTTGGGGTTATAGTATCCTGCTTTTGTAACTAGAGTTGTAGCTTAGCTAATAATAATAATAATAATAATAATAATAATATTAATAATAATATCTAAAAAAATTCATTGAATCGTTAAAATTGATGACTACTGCGCTACCGGGTACCACAAGAGGGGATATACAGACAGTGGCATATACTTCATAATGGAATGAGATTTATGCTAAAGAACCAAATGCATAAGCAACAATGTTAAGAACAATTATATCATAATTTATGACATAATACGAGCAAAAGGTTTAAGTTACTGTTAACATTTGGGATAACTATTTTGAATACATTTGCCTTCCGCATAGAATATTTTAAAAGTTACATAGATTAAAAAATACAATGAAGAGCAAATTAAACCTATATAGGCTATTAAATGCATTAACAAAATTAAATGGGCACTCTGTAAAGCGCAGACCTCCACCCCGCCAGCTTATTATTCGACCCTTTGCTTGACCTTGACCTTGACCTTTGACCTTAGCAAATATTCATTGGCTTGGATTTCCATACACTCAAATATGAACCAAGTTTGAAGTCTTTGTGGCTACTATGTCCAAACTTATGGCTGATTACGTGAATTTGACATTTTGCTAGACTGTGACCTTGACATTTGATCTTGACCTTTCAAAATTCATTAATTTCCAGCTTTTTACATATTCAAAATCTGCAAGTTTCATTACTCGACGATTGAAATTGTGCCCAGGGAGCTATTAAAAAAAAAATACACAAACAAACACGCAAACAGGGGCGAAAACATAACCACCTTCCAAATTTGTTGGCGGAGGTAATAACTTTAATATCTCACAAAACACTACTCTAACTAATCGAGAAATAGATAAAGATAATTACCATAATGTATATAAAACAACAACAACATAACAGTAATGATTAATCTATCGTCTGCCAGAATCACGTCACACCCAGACACTAGGAGGAGCTGTTACAAACGTCAAGTTTAACTTCATAATACTAAAATAATCGGAAAAAAAAAAGTTTCCTCCATAACTTTCTCTTGGGCGTCTTAGATTGTCTGATAAAACAAACAACGAAAACCAACAACTGAAACAAACAGCAAAAACAAACACACTAACGAAGTTCCGTTATCGTCATTAGAAGTATCTCGGGAGTTACTTTAGTTCGAAATAATAGACTCGACATAATAAAAAAGAAAAACAAAAAGTTTTGCTTTTTCCGCGTCAGAGTCAAAAGAGAGAGAGAGAGAGAGAGAGGAGAGAGAGAGAGAGAGAGAGAGAGAGAGAGAGAGAGAGAGAGAGAGAAGGGATCGAACCTGTGGTATTCTTGTCTCTTGAGATTTAAGAGATATTTTTAATATTTTATACATTTGTAATCTTTTGTTTCAGGGTACATTTGGGTACGCTATTCTATCTTGTTTCTCTTCCTCTTGTTTTTATAGTTTATATATGAATGATCTATTCCAATGAGGTTACTCTTTTTAAAATATCTTATTTTAATTGATTATTACTTCTCATAGTTTATTTATTTCCTTGTTTCGTTTCCTCACGGGGCTATTTTTCCCCTGTTGGAGCCCTTGGGCATATAGCATCTTGCTTTTCCAACTAGGGTTGTAGCTTAATTAATTAATTAATAATAATAACAATAATAATAATAATAATAATAATAATAATAATAATAATAATAATAATAGTAGTAGTAGTAATGACATGGGCTCCTAGCTCCTTTTGACAAATGATAATGAAGAAAATAGCAATATTAAAACAGCTCTCCTGCTTAACTAAATGTACTATTCTATATATAACCACAACAAATACAGCTGTTTTTATTCCACTGCAGGACAAAGGCCCCAGACATGTCTTTATCCATTTCTGGGATTTGGCCAGTTTTTACCACCACGCTGGCCCGAGTTGATTGGTGGAAGTGGGAGACTCAACAGATCACTCACAGCAAACCAACCTGATATGGGTGTCCCTGACTAGCATAGCCTTGCTGATAATGACGATACATAAACCTTTTAAGGTCTCTCCACTCAGAAAGAGTGAACTGGGACACCTTCATATGGTCTCACAGCAAACCAACCTAGTATGAGTGTCCCCGACTACAGCTTTGCTGATCATGACTATATATAACCCTCAAGAGTCTAAGGTATCCACACTCAGAAAGAGACTATTCTATATATGACTAAAGAATGTGAATCCATTCTTTGTGACATTATGCCATTTCACACCCTTGACCAAAGAATACCCTCGTATTCCCAAGGCGCCTTCTAGAATTCCCATTGTCGCCTTTCACAAAGATTCCCTTTCACGGAAGAGCAGGAGACCGAACAGAGAAGAGAAGAGAAGAGAAGAGGGGAGGAAAGTGATTACGAAGAATAGAAAAGGTACAAAGCGGATAAAGGGAAGGAGGAGGAGATATGGAAAAAGGCATAATTGAAAACGGGCCCAATTGAAATAAATGAAATTCTATAAGGAGAGAGAGAGAGAGAGAGAGAGAGAGAGAGAGAGAGAGAGAGAGAGAGAGAGAGAGAGAGAGAGAGAGAGAGAGAGAGAGAGAGAGAGATACATTGGTTTATGTAAATCATACATGTTTTTATGTATTTTTTATCCACAATACAAAATAGGTAACACCAAACGCTTCCTTATCCATCGTCCTTCTGACATTTGGCTTTTTACAGACGTACAGCTGACGTTTACCAAACAATTATCCTGCTGACATTTAGCTTTTTACAGCCTTTCTGCTGACGTTTACCAGTTATCCTGCTGACATTTTCCTTTTACGAGACTTCCTGCTGACATTTACCAAAACAATTATCCTGCTGATATTTGCCTTTTCACACATACTGCTGACATTTACCAAACAATTATCCTGCTGACATTTGGCTTTTTACAGACTTCCTGCTGACGTCTACTAAAAAATTATCCTGGTGACATTTAGCTTTACAGAATTTTTGCTGATGTTTACCAAATAATTATCCTGCTGACATTTGGCTTTTTACAGACTTCCTGCTGACTTACACCAAATAATTATCCTGCTGACATTTGGCTGTTTACAGACTTCCTGCTGACTTTTACCAAATAATTATCCTGCTGACATTTGGCTTTTTAAATACTTCCTGCTGACGGACATTTAGGTTTTTACAGACTTCCTGCTGACTTTTGCCAATTCTGCTGACGTTTACCAAACAATTATCCTGATGACATTTAGCTTTTTACAGACTTCCTGCTGACGTTTACCAAACAATTATCCTGCTGACATTTAGCTTTTTACAGACTTCCTGCTGACGTTTACCAAACAATTATCCTGCTGACATTTGCCTTTTTACATAATTTCTGTTGACGTCTACCAAACAATTATCCTGCTGACATTTGCCTTTTTTACATACTCTCCTGCTGACGTTCACCAATTGGGTATCTGTCTATGTCTGTCATCGAAAGGAACCGTGACAGAAACATAACCACACATCCATCAAAAACGATAAATTTCACTCAAATATATAAGCAAAATTCGCTCAAAAATTGCAGCTTAATTGTTTGGATGGAACAGAAAGGAAAAGATCAAAGGTTGCGCAAAATATCAGTGACTCTGTTCCACCTAACAGAAAATCATTACTTCAAAGTTAACCAAGTGTAGTGAATTGATATCAGTAAGGTAGAAAATGTGCGAGGAGCTAGTTAGATGGTAACTAATTTTTTTAGACAAACATCGAGTTTATATACAGCGGCTTGCGAGGAAAAACGTCACATAAGTTTTGGCATAAGGTATGACCTAGGATGATAACACAGATTGGTATATAAACAGTGTACGAGCGTGTATGATTACGTGCTGTAGAAAATGTAGAAAAGATTCTCATACATACATACAAATATCTATCTATCTATCTATATATATATATATATATATATATATATATATATATATATATATATATATATATATATATATATATATATACCCTGTTGAGAGGAGTTACCCCAAAGAGGTACACTCGGAAACCCCCTTCCTACAAATTGCCGAACCAGGTGGTTTTAGTTAGGAAAGTGGGAGGGTATGGGAAGGGTCCAATATGTGTGCGGGTGCGTGCGTGTGCATATCTAAATATTTAGAAAACTTTAGTCGGGTCAGATACAAATATATATTTATTCATATATGCAGATATATATAATACATATGCACATGCACTATACGTATATATATCATACAAATTAAAATACCTATAGATATACATAAATACATTATGTACATGTAATATATGATATATACATACATATGCATAACAAACTATACATAAATACATAAAAGCACTGGCTCTTGCTTTAAAATTTCTTTGCTCGAAACGGGAAAAATCATCGTTTGCAAGTTCTCTCTTATTTCGTGCGATCACTTCCCTCAAACGAAAACTTCTTTTCTGCCAGAGCCCGAAGTTCCTTTCCCAAACTTCTAATGGCTGTATTCATCCGCGGTGAACCGGGTGGAGAGAGAGAGAGAGAGAGGAGAGAGAGAGAGAGAGAGAGAGAGACTGTAATGGTACTGTAAGGTTATATGAATGAGACCAATGATTTTATTCATTATTTTGATACAAGGTGAGGCCCTGGGCAGTGATTTTCTATAGGTACAGAGTACAGAGGTGTGTGTGTTGGACCTCAGTTGCATTCTGGTGTATAGGTTAAGAGAGGTTGGACAGCACTGAATAGCATATTAAATGTATAAAATGTATAAAATTTATAAAAAAACTGATAAAACCTTAAGGGGTTTTGTTGGTTCGTTTAAGGGTTTGATGTTTAAAGGTCACTCATGAATGGCAGAGGCAAGGGATAGTGACATTGCCCTAGTAAGCAGGACAATGACCTAGAGACTGCCCATATAAACACATGATCATAGTCCAAGCCCCTCTCCATCCAAAGCGAGGGCTAGAGGGGGCCAGGCAATGGCTGCTGATGACTCAGCAGTAGACCTATAGGCTCCCCAAAATCTCCCTTCCTTAGCTCACAAGGATGATGAGGTTGCAGCCACTAAAGGGAGTACCGAGTTTGAGCTGGATTCGAACCTTAGTCAAGGACTTTACCAAATAGGACTTTGTCTGAAAATATTACCTTAAGAACTTTAATGTCTATAGATAAATTATGTCCAGAGAAAACAATTTAATTTTTTTTTTCGTAACTGCTAAATAAACTACACATATTTGAGGGAAACTTTCAAGAGCTTTAATGTCGATAGATTAACTCTATATATAGAGGAAATTTTTTTTTTCATAACCACTAGATAAACTACACATATTTAAGAGAATTTTTTTCTCAGGAGATATGATAAAATCATAAGGGAAAAACAGGATTTTTGAAGAAAAGTCCTTCAATTTGGTGGTAGGACCGTCAATCTTCAAATGGGCCTGGCTAATACCCTTCTTATTCAAAAGTTTATATTTCGAATTAGAACATTAATTACCTCCGCCAACGAGGTTGGAAAGAGGTAATGTTTTACTCCCTGTTTGTCCATTTGTCTGTTAGTTTGTGAACAGCTTCCTGGCCCCAATTTTACCCATAAAGTTGTGAAAATTCTACGGATTAATTGTAATTAGAGACATGGAAGTGATTCAGTTTGGAAAGTCCTGGGTCAAAGGTCATGGTTAAGGCCAAGGTCGAGCAAAAGGTCGTTTGTTTGTGAAAAACGTCCTGGCCCTAATTTTACTCATTGAGTAGTGAAACTTTCAGGGATTAATTGTCATGTTGAGACATGGAAGTGATTCAATTTTGAAAGTTTTAGCTCAAAGGTCAAGGTCAAACAAAAGGTCGTTTGTTTGTGAACAACTTTCAGGCCGCAATTTTACTCACAGTAGAGAAACTTCAGGGGTCAATTGTTATGCTAAGACGTGTTAGCGATTCAATTTTGAGAGTCCAAGGTCAAAGGTGAAGCAGAAGGTCAAGGCAGAAGGTCGAGAAATAAGCTACCAAGGCGGAGGTCTGCACTCTCAAGAGTGCTTTTCTAGTTAAAATTTGTTTTTAGTGGTAGTTATTCAACTTCGATTGAAATCGTTACTCAGTTATTGAAATCCAACTTTATTTTAATCTATTTTCAACTAATATTTAAAAAAACACTTATCACATTATACCTCTTCATCTCATGTAAAATTTAGTTATTGAAAAGATCACCAAATCGTGACCCGGTTGCAAGATTCATACAAGCCTACCAATAATGTTGAATTGCAAGCGAAGTAAACGACGGTATAGTAAAAATTCTGTCAACAATCGTTTTTAGTAGAGCATCCCCATTCGTTGGAGGGACAGCTAATCTCCAGATTCGGGAAACTGTGACTTTTCGTTCAAAGGGGCCATTGAAAGAGCTTTTCTTCTAAAAACTCAAAAAAATTATATTTGTGAAGTATACCCGACTGAAAATACTCTCGTTGGATTTTGCAATTTCCAGAAAGAAAAAAATTCAAGTAAAAGTTGGAAGTAAAGTTACTGTATTTTTTAATATTTGACTGGAAGAGGACTAACAAACTAATCGAAACATATTTGGGCTGAGATTCCCAAAATTAACAAGACTGAGGTTGCACGGTCCAACCTCTGTTGACAATCCTCGGGTTGCACGGTCCAACCTCTGTTGACAAGCCTCGGGTTGCACGGTCCAACCTCTGTTGACAAGCCTCGGGTTGCACGGTCCAACCTCTGTTGACAAGCCTCGGGTTGCACGGTCCAACCTCTGTTGACAAGCCTCGGGTTGCACGGTCCAACCTCTGTTGACAAGCCTCGGGTTGCACGGTCCAACCTCTGTTGACAAGCCTCGGGTTGCACGGTCCAACCTCTGTTGACAAGCCTCGGGTTGCACGGTCCAACCTCTGTTGACAAGCCTCGGGTTGCACGGTCCAAGCTCTGTTGACAAGCCTCGGGTAGCACGGTCCACCCTCAGTTGACAAGCCTCGGGTAGCACGGTCCACCCTCAGTTGACAAGACTCGGGTTGCACGGTCCACCCTCTGTTGACACGACTCGGGTTGCACGGTCCACCTCTGTTGACACGACTCGGGTTGCACGGTCCACCCTCTGTTGACACGACTCGGGTTGCACGGTCCACCCTCTGTTGACACGACTCGGGTTGCACGGTCCACCCTCTGTTGACACGACTCGGGTTGCACGGTCCACCCTCTGTTGACACGACTCGGGTTGCACGGTCCACCCTCTGTTGACACGACTCGGGTTGCACGGTCCACCCTCTGTTGACACGACTCGGGTTGCACGGTCCACCCTCTGTTGACACGACTCGGGTTGCACGGTCCACCCTCTGTTGACACGACTCGGGTTGCACGGTCCACCCTCTGTTGACACGACTCGGGTTGCACGGTCCACCCTCTGTTGACACGACTCGGGTTGCACGGTCCACCCTCTGTTGACACGACTCGGGTTGCACGGTCCACCCTCTGTTGACACGACTCGGGTTGCACGGTCCACCCTCTGTTGACACGACTCGGGTTGCACGGTCCACCCTCTATTGACACGACTCGGGTTGCACGGTCCAACCGCCCCCTGTTGACACGACTCGGGTTGCACGGTCCACCCTCTCTCTGTTGACAGAGCTTGGGTTGCACGGTCGGCCCTCTGTTGACACAACTCCGGTTGAACGGTCCACCCACTGTTGACACAACTGGTTGAACGGTCCACCCCCTGTTGACAAGACTCGGGTTGCACGGTCCACCCTCTGTTGACAAGACTCGGGTTGCACGGTCCACCCTCCCTCTGTTGACACGACTCGGGTTGCACGGTCCACCCTCCCTCTGTTGACACGACTCGGGTTGCATGGTCCACCTTCCCTCTGTTGACACGACTCGGGTTGCACGGTCCACCCTCCCTCTGTTGACACGACTCGGGTTGCACGGTCCACCCTCCCTCTGTTGACACGACTCGGGTTGCACGGTCCACCCTCTGTTGACACGACTCGGGTTGCACGGTCCACCCTCTGTTGACACGACTCGGGTTGCACGGTCCCACCCTCCCTTTGTTGACACGACTCGGGTTGCACGGTCCACCCTCCCTTTGTTGACACGACTCGGGTTGCACGGTCCACCCTCCCTTTGTTGACACGACTCGGGTTGCACGGTCCACCCTCCCTTTGTTGACACGACTCGGGTTGCACGGTCCACCCTCCCTTTGTTGACACGACTCGGGTTGCACGGTCCACCCTCCCTTTGTTGACACGACTCGGGTTGCACGGTCCACCCTCCCTTTGTTGACACGACTCGGGTTGCACGGTCCAACCGCCCCATTAACACGACTCGGGTTGCACAGTCCACCATCTCTCTGTTGACAGAGCTTGGGTTGCACGGTCCAACCTCTGTTGACACGACTCGGGTTACACGGTCCACCCTCCCTTTGTTGACATGACTCGGGTTGCATGGTCCAACCGCCCCATTGACACGACTCGGGTTGCACAGTCCACCCTCTCTCTGTTGACAGAGCTTGGGTTGCACGGTCCACCCTCCCTTTGTTGACACGACTCGGTTGCACGGTCCACCCTCTGTTGACACGACTCGGGTTGCACGGTCCACCGTCTGTTGACACGACTCGGGTTGCACGGTTCACCCTCTGTTGAGAGGACTCGGGTTGCACGGTCCACCCTCCCTTTGTTGACACGACTCGGGTTGTACAGTCCAACCGTCCCATTGACACGACTCGGGTTGCACGGTCCACCGTCTGTTGACACGACTCGGGTTGCATGGTCCACCGTCTGTTGACACGACTCGGGTTGCACGGTCCACCCTCTGTTGACAGGACTCGGGTTGCACGGTCCACCCTCTGTTGACAGGACTCGGGTTGCACGGTCCACCCTCTGTTGACAGGACTCGGGTTGCACGGTCCACCCTCTGTTGACAGGACTTGTCCATGCTTTAATTTATTGTTACGGAGTTATTGCCTTTGATTTGAATCGCTAAAATCCATAAGACTCTCTTTGCAAATTCGAGAAACTTTATGCCCTGGCAAAGGAGAGTTTCCATAAAAAAAGAAAATGGAAAGGCCACCTATAAAGAACACGAACAACCATAAAAGTTTGCAAACAAAAACGAAAGCCAAAATATGTCCAAAATCTATGAAGCCCTATAGACCTATGAAAAGGTCCTAAAAACTAAACAAAAGAGGTTCATAATCAAAACAAAAGCAGTCCATACACAAAATAAAAGCGGACCATAAACAAAAGGGGTTCATAAACAAAACAAGAGTTCTTTACTCAAAACAAAAGCGGTCCATATGCAAAATCAGGTGTCCATATACAAAAAATAAAAAATAAAATGAAAAAAAAAGGTCTTGAGACAAAACAAGAGAGGTCCATAAACAAAACAAATGAGGTCCATAAACAAAACAAATGAGGTCCATAAACTAAACAAATCCGGTCCATGCACAAATAAGAGGTCGATATATAAAACAAAAGAGGTCTATACACAACACAAAAATGATCCTTAAACAAAAGTGGTCCATAAACAAAAGTGGTCCATAAACAAAAGTAATCCTTAAACAAAAGGAGATCCATAAACAAACAAAAGGAGTCCATAAACAAAACAAAAGGAGTCCATAAACAAAACAAAAGTGGTTCATAAACAAAAGTGGTCCATAAATAAAAGTGGTCGATAAACAAATAAAAACATGTCCAAAAATAAAACATAAGTTGCCCATAAAAAAATCAAAAGCGGCCCGTAAACAAAAACAAGAGAGGTCCACAAACAAAACAAAAGAGACTTAAAAGCAAAAATCCGAAAAAAATGGGAAAATTTTTGTCCAGAGAAATAAGCTAAATTAAAATATACATATTAATTCAGATCAGAAATCTAGAAATATAGTTTAGAAAAGTTGAAGTAATGGAATTCTTTTCATGAGAGACTTTATGGATGATTACTTCTTCCAGAAGATTTTAATGAGTTCAGGAATTATGAAAACCAACTAAAAAATACTTAAAACTTGGCCCAATTAAAACTTGCATTCACAAATAGACTAATTTTGAAACAAACTGCATAGTGATGTTGGGCATTATATAACTTTAAATCATGTAATATTCATAATCTAAAGTGATAAAATGTCACCGATGCCTCAAAGCAATAGACTCCCCACTGAAATATTAGGAGGCACTGAAAAGGAAAATTCTTAACCCTCATTGAG
>NC_090756.1:10279823-10284431 GCF_036898095.1 Palaemon carinicauda | reverse complement strand
AGGAAGAAGAGGAGGAGGAGGAAATCATTGATATAACTTATGATGCCATCCAACAACAAAACTTATGAAGAAATAAATTATCAGATGGAAACAAATAATAGACCCAAGAGACTCTACCCGGACCTACATACTTTTAGGGAAGAGCAGAACAAGAAAAAAAAGAAAAGAAATATATAGTCTGTAATAGTCTGAAAAGGGGGAATTGCAAATTTGGCGAAAGATGCTACTACAAGCATCCAAAGATATGCCATAATTATGAAATATATGGTAAATGTGCGTATTTAGACGGATATGGAAACGAATGCAGAGATCTCCATCCAAAAATATGCAAAACCCTAAAAGAAGGAAAAGGATGCAGTTTCAACAAAAAAAGTCGATATATGCATCCTGCAACTATGAATGAGAGTAAGAAAACTCAGCAAACTGAAAAGAAAAACAAAAATGAAACAAAAAAAGAAACAAAAAAGCAGGCTGCGTATATACCGCACTATGCACCAAAAAAAGCCTTTCAACCCAAATCTCCACAAATAGAGCCCAACTACAAAGAATGCATCTATAATGCCAGGGGTTGGTGCAGATATGGGGATAATTGCAGGTTTACACACAAAAATAAGTATGAAGGCGAAAGAACAAATATTATGGAAAAGTTGGATTTTTTAATGGCAGAATTCCGAGAAATGAAGAAAAGAACATCATATCAGAACAGGAAGGAAGCATGGGAGAATCCATATTATTACCAATATTAAATAATGGGAATGAAACACAAACCATAATAGTGATGAATGCACAGGGTTTAGTCACGAGTAACTCTAAAAGGAAAATAGAGTTCCTAGAAGAACTAACCCAAATTGAAAAAATAGATATATTAAATATAAGTGAAACATGGTATTCCCAAGAGACTGGCAGTGATGACCAGATAAAGGGTTTCCAAACTTATAGATCAGACAGAAAAAATAGGAATCAAGGGGGAACCACAATATATGGAAGAGACATAAATCAAGGAAAAGTCTGTGAAAAATACAGCAACACAGAATGTGAATTGATTGCGGTAGAATTTGAATTTGAAAAACTAGTGAAATTGTAGTTTACAGACCCCCAAATACTAAGGAGTTTGACATAATAATAGAAAAAATAGATGATATATGTAGAAACCATAAAGACTGGATGACCAGATAAAGGGTTTCCAAACTTATAGATCAGACAGAAAAAATAGGAATCAAGGGGGAACCACAATATATGGAAGAGACATAAATCAAGGAAAAGTCTGTGAAAAATACAGCAACACAGAATGTGAATTGATTGCGGTAGAATTTGAATTTGAAAAACTAGTGAAATTGTAGTTTACAGACCCGCAAATACTAAGGAGTTTGACATAATAATAGAAAAAATAGATGATATATGTAGAAACCATAAAGACTGGAATATACTCCTATCCGGAGATTTTAACTTTCCTTTCGTGGATTGGAAAGAACGGATAGAAGAAAGTGGTTTGTATGTATACATATAAAAAAGAGAGTAATAGTAGCGCAGAAGATAAGAGGCAATTTGAAAAGCTTCAAGATATGCTATTAGAACATAATATGCAACAAATAAACCACATTCCAACAAGAAAGGAAAATGTCCTAGATCTAGTATTTGTGAATGAGGTGAATTATGTTAAAGAAATAATAGTGTATAACACGGGAATTTCAGACCACAATGTCATAGAATTGATAGTTCATTCCAAAGCAAGTGATCACAGAATTAATAAAAGCACAAAACTTTGGGAAGGATATGGAAAATATAATTTTTACAGTAAGAATATAAAATGGTCAGAAATAAAGGAAGAACTGAATAAATAATGGAAAAATGTATTTATAAGTGATAATATACAGGTAAATACGGACATACTGTACAAAATACTGGAGAAAATTGTTGAAAAATATGTACCGAAAAAAAACAATAAACAAAAGACGTGCATACCAAGAGACAGAAGGATCTTATTTCAGAAAATTAGAAAGTGGAAGAAAAATCTTGAAAAAGAAAAAAATGTGTGGAAAATGAGGGAAATAAAATGTAAGATAGAAAATGCAGAACAAAAGATTATACAGTCGAAAGAAAATGAAAAAAAGGGACTTAGAAGAAAGGACACTTCAAAATATAAAAAGAAACCCCAAAGTACTTTACTCCTATGCAAAAAAGATGAATAAAGGGAGAATAGAAATAGGCCCTCTAAGAATTGAAGGACGGCTAACGAATGAAAAAAAGGAAATATGCAACATATTAGCAGAAAAATATAAGAGAGAGTTCACGCCAAGAATTGCGAATGAGAATAATGAAACAGAAATGAGAGAAGAAAATGTTGAATATCTAACGGATATAGATATTAATGAAGCAGATATAGTCACAGCTATAAACGAAATTAAAAATGGATCGGCAGCCGGACCAGATGGAGTTCCAGCGATTTTGTTAAAAAAAACTGCAAAAACTATCGCAAAGCCGCTTGCAATACTGCTAAGACAGAGTGTATATATGAGCGAGATATACGTTAAACATAAATTAGCTTATATAACCCCTTTATATAACCCCTATCTTCAAAAGTGGATCAAGACTAGAGGCAAGCAATTATAGACCTGTTAGTCTAACATCACATATTATGAAAGTGTATGAGAGGGTAATAAAAAAGAAAATAATGAACCATTTGGTCAAAAATAATTTGTTTAATATCGGTCAACACGGTTTCGTACCTGGAAAAAGTACACAGACCCAACTCATAGCACACTATGAAAACATATACAAAAATATGATAAATGAAAAAGACACAGATGTGATCTATCTAGATTTTGCAAAAGCCTTTGACAAGGTAGACCATAACATATTGGAGAAAAAAATGAGAAAGCATAATATTGTGGGAAAGATAGGAAAATGGGTAAAAGAATTCCTGCAAAACAGAAAACAGATAGTGGTTGCAAATGACGAGAAATCAGATGAAGCCCAGGTAATATCGGGTGTGCCACATGGTACGGTATTAGCTGCACTGCTGTTTGTTATTATGATCTCAGACAGACTGTGATGTTGAAAACTCCGTAGTGAGAAGTTTCGCCGATGACACAAGAATAAGTAGAGAAATTACTTGTGATGAAGATAGGAACTCGCTACAAAGAGATCTAAACAAAATATATGAATGGGCGGAGATAAATAGGATGGTATTTAACTCCGATAAATTCGAATCAATAAATTATGGAAACAGAGAAGGAATGGTGTATGCATACAAGGGACCTAATAATGAGACAATCACAAACAAGGAAGCAATTAAAGACCTTGGTGTAATTTTAAATAGGAATATGTTATGCAACGACCAAATAGCAACACTATTGGCAAAATGTAAAGCAAAAATGGGAATGTTATTCAGACACACTAAAACAAGAAAAGCTGAACACATGATTATGCTTTACAAAACTTATGTGCGTAGTACACTCGAGTACTGTAATGTGATATGGTACCCTCACTACCAAAAGGATATTGCGCAAATAGAGAGTGTACAAAGGTCCTATACTGCTAGAATAGAAGAAGTTAAGGACCTTGACTACTGGGAAAGACTGCAATTTTTAAAACTATACAGTCTAGAAAGGAGAAGAGAACGCTACATGATAATACAAGCATGGAAGCAAATAGAAGGAATTACTGAAAACATCATGGAGCTTAAAATATCAGAAAGAGCAAGCCGAGGTAGATTAATGGTGCCAAAAAATATTCCAGGTAAACTGAGAAAGGCGCACAGGACATTAATCCACTGCGCACCAGCATCGATAAAGCAGCGACTATTTAATGTGCCAGCTCCACCCACTTTGGCCTCGTTATAATTCAGGATAACACTGAAGGCTATCATGGGCATTGTTGGATTATAAAATTTAAATTCTGGCTATAAAAACTCAATTCTCGATTAGTTGTATGAAGTGCTAAATGATCCTCAAGGATCCCCGCAGTTGGCCTAAACGTTTAATTCATGTATACTACTGTTGCGGCACTACTGCTACAGTAGTATTACTACGCTAGCACAAATACCCCACCCACATTTATGTATCGTTCCGCCATTCATAAAGTCTTTGTCATGTTTTTTCACTATGCAATAAGCCATGGCCTCCTCAGAAATTAAGTTCAACATTAGATGATAGGTTATTTCATTAAGCTGACAAATTATGGCAACTGGGTATGTTATTGCCGATGTTGAAGCTAAAGATAAAGTTTGGTATCATTCCTTCATTGCATAATCATCTTTACTACTATTTGTTTGGCTACAGGCAGTAATTATTTTAAAGGATAAATGAATTATATTCACTTTACTTCTATAAATTCCCATTAGATGTACAAATGAAACTCCTAAAACTATTCATGATTTATTTACAAAATGCAGTCATGCCCAAAACATAGCCAATACGGTCGTACGGCCTAAGAAGAAGAAAAAAAATTTTATCGGATGATCCGTTGGTCTGATGGAGATTTTAGCACAAAAATCTTATTTTAAACAAAAATAGTTATATAAAGACTGTTTACATAATATCTCTTTCTCTCTCTCTTGGTGGCATAGTGAATAGTTAATGGAAATGTTCAAAAGCCTGAATGACATTA